>NW_025919138.1:0-62244 GCF_907164915.1 Impatiens glandulifera
AGTTTGGCATGGCTATGAATTATCATATACTGATCTTTGGGTCGAGGGAATAACAATAAGCAACCTAGCTAGCTATCTCCGACCAGTTGTCCAGGTAAGTAATAGATTTTCTTTGCAAGTAATGACATAAATTATATGTTTGGTATGAATTAATAAGAATTGGATGAAGATGTTTTATATTGATTGTGTTTATTGTGACAAATGATTAATAGATAGTGTGATTAGATGAAGTTTAGATTAAATGAGATAAAATATGTGTTGACATTGGAATTTTGAAAATGCACAATGGGTTGTTATTGTGGTTGAGTAGTCATGATCGGAATAAGATTTTTCCAATTTCAAAGTTTATAAACAGTTTATGGTGTGTGAGCATGTTAGGCATGTCTAGATGATTTATGTTAGGAAAATTATTAGACAATTATAAATTTCATTTAGATTTATTTAGAAAACTTGATAAATAAGTTTCTAAAACGTGATATATATATATATTACAGTTGAAAAGGGAAATTTCGGATAAAAGTTAAATGCTTCTACATCGAGATCATCCATAGTATATGAAAGGCGTTGAGCAATTCCTAAACTTTGCTCAATGCACTACTTGAAGGGAAACGATTGTGTGTCCTTGCGTTAAATTTGAAAATTGACACCATGAGAGTGTTAATATGTGAAGACACATCTTATAATATACAGTATAAGATTGGACAGTGATTTTTGGTATTTTCACGGTGAAAGAAGCTCCACAAATGACATTGTTAATGACGACGTTGATGACAAATCAAATAACGAAGATGATGTTAACGAGAATATTATAGAAGAAGAGAATACATTTGATGATGTTGATAATGATGTTGATGACCAGTATATGGATAATATTATCAATGATTTATATCCCAACATTCAACACTCTAGTTCTGAAGATCCGGTTGACGATGATAAAATATTCTACAAATTGTTGAATGGTTCAAAGCAGCCTTTGTATGAAGGTTCTCAAATTTTAAAGGCTTCCACATTATTGAAGTTGCTTCATATTAAGAATGTTGGTCAATGGAAAAATACATCATTTGACCTATTCCTACATTTGCTCAAAGATGAGATTTTACCAGTAAATTCTCATTTACCTAATTCTTATTATGAGTGTAAAATATTTATTACAGATATCGGTCTTACATATGAAAAGATCGACGTCTGTAATAATAATTGTATTCTTCACCGTAAACATGATAATGATCTACAACGTTGCAAGGTGTGTGGAACCTTGAGATGGAAGATTGATAAGTCAAGTGGTGTAGTTCAAAAAAAACGAAATGGAAAACACATTTCAGCTAAGGTGCTACGTTATTTTCTATTGACACCAAGGCTGCAAAGGTTGTACATGGCTTCAAAAATGGCTCCACTAATGAGATGAAACAAAGATAGTCGTGTAGACGAGGAATTCTTGAGGCATCCCTCAAATTTTATGACTTGGAAGTCGTTTGATGAACACTTCACTGATTTCTCTTCAGATCTCCAAAACGTAAGACTTTTTTGGCTAGTGATGAGTTTCAGCCATTTATTAAAGGAAAACAAACGTACAACATTTGGAATGTTGTTATAATACCTTACAATGTATCACCGATGATATGCATGGACTCAAGTAACTTCATTTTATCCATGTTGATTCTTGACTTTAAGAGTCCCAATGATGCGATTGATATTTCTACAACCATTAATTGAGGAATTGTAGGCCTTATGGCATTCGGGTGTTCGGACTATTGATCCATCCACTTCATAGTATTTTAATATGCCTGTTGTATTGTTATGGACTATTAACGACTTCCATGTATATGCAAATCTATCTGGTTGGAGTACTAAGGCAAAATTTGCTTGTCCGTGTTGTAATAACGGTACCGCTTCAATGAGATTGAAAAATTATATAAAAGAGTGTTATATGTGTCACAAACGTTTCCTCCCCTTAACCACTGATTTCGGAAAGAACATGACGCTTTTGACAATATGCAAGCTCGGGATTTAAAAGACATTGCGTTAAGTAAATATCCTTCCGAAAAATGAAAATCTGTCATAATGTGCGAGTAGATAATTGGAACAAATTATATATATTTTTTACTCTACCATACTGGAAAACTTTATTGTTGAGACATAATCTAGATGTTATACATATAGAGAAACACATTTTCGATATCATTGTCGGAACAATGATGGATGTGAAAGAGAAGACAAAAGATGGACTGAAAGCTCAAAAAGATTTATAATTGATGGGCATAAGTAAAAATTTGAAGATGGCGAAAAGATTATGTTCCAACATTGCGGGTTGTGTTGACTTGGATGAAAAGAAGATTCTAGGTTTAAAGAGTCACGATTGTCATATCATATTAGAATATCTTCTTCCTCTAGCGACACATTGCTTAATTCTTGAAGATGTCTGCGATGCAGTTGTGAATCTATCGAACTTTTTCAGGTTTTTATGTTGTAAGTTATTGAATAAACGTGACTTGGACCAACTTCAACTTGATATTGTTATAACGCTATGCAAACTCGAAAAAATATTTCTGCCATCTTTTTTCGACATATTGGTTCATTTGTATCTACTTCTGGCATTCGAGGATTTTCTTTTAGGACCAGTAAACTATCGATGGATGTACCCTATTGAGTAGTAAATGGGTACATTGAAGAATTATCTTAGAAATAAAAATTTCCCGAGGGTTCAATCAGTGAGAGTTATTTGGTGAATGAAAGTATTAGCTTATGTGCGAGATATTTGGAAGATCAAGATCCCCGCATACTTCAGTGCGAGATCCAACCTTATCTGTATTCATATCTTTGGAAGAGTTATAAAAAGGAATAAATTACGCGTACGAACTGGGTGATCGAGAGAGGGCTCATTCATACATATTAAAGAACTATCCGGAGGCAGAATCTATTTACAAGTAAATGCTCATATATTATTTGTAAATTTATCTTTTAATTAAATTCATGGACTCAAATATTCATTCAAATTGTATGTAATGAATTCAACTGAGAATATGATAATCATTTTATACCAATGGATGAGTGTGATAGAAATTACGTATCATATTTCAAGACAATAGTGGGTTATTATTATTGTATAATTTTATTGTATTACATATAATTAATTTTACTCATCTCTTATTAGGTTTCTAAACTTGGGGAAAATATTTCTAAGGATCTAAGAATCTTAGGAAGTGGCCCTACATGCTATGCGAAGAGATTTGTGTCGTGTTAAATTAATGGATACAAATTTAACATTGAGAGACACGATGAATGCTTAACAACTCAAAATAGTGGTGTAACAATGATACCGAAACATTGTCCTATTACGAAGTGTTGACGGACATTATAGAAGTGGAATACTTTAGTGGAAGACGAGTGATTATTTTTAAATGCAAATGGTTTGATGTCCATTTGGGAGATCGCGGAATAAGAATAGACAAACATGGTTTATAAGTTTTAATGTGAACCGCACTTTGAAAAATCAAAATCATAAACCGTTTATCATAGCAAGTTAAGAGAAACAAGTTTTACGTTCCAGATATAGCATCAAGGCCGGGTTGGAAAATTGTGACAACAATAAACCCACGTTATTCGAACATCTAAGTAAGGTTTCATTGTATTTTATTTTAAATTAATTAGTTAAAATTACGTAACATCTTTTTTTTAATAGGGGAGATGGAACCTAAGAAGAAGCAATCAACTTATAGAGGAGGCATGTCTGTGAATCTCGAGGATCTCCAAAAGAGAACCGATCTCCTCAAGGCGGGTGGCTCTAATGAGCCAGATAACATACCCGACCATGTAGATCCGACGTTACCATAGGTTGAGATGATGACGACATCATCCTACCAGCCTACACGTATAAGTTAGAATATTTTGAATACATACAAATTTAATTACTAATGTTATCTAATACTTTTGCAGGATTTACATCAAGGAGAAAGGGTCGGGGAAAAAATAAGAGCATAATCCTCTCGAAGTTGACCCCGGGTCAGAAAATAACAATATAATTCTCATCAAATGGGAGGGTTTGTTGCGAAAATAGCACGACATTGTCCAGGCATATTGGGCTCGTGGTTTAGGACCCGACTGTTATATCACATCGTTTGTTGCATTGGTCAGACTTGAGCTCCACCGACATAGAGCATCTTGGGAAGTCGGTAACGGTAAGTGTTAATATATTATTTTATTAACTTTCAATCTTTAATACATAATAATAATTAATGAATCACTTAATCTCGTGTCTTTTTATAATCATTTTGAGGCAATGCCGGAACCTATCGAAGATTATCTAAAACTTATAATGGAACATGTTAAGGTGATTTGGGATAGGTACTGATATGATATCAACCGTAATCATTTTAAAAATCATCATGGAGATATATAAGCTATCAGAGCACACAAACCGAATGAATATACGTAAATGATTGGAATTACATTTTAGATCGTCATTTCTCTAAGACGATTTCCGGTTAAATATTTAAATTCTAAATTTTATACAAACTGGTTTATAACTTAACTAAGTATTTATTGATGTTTTTAAAACAAGGTAATAAGTGAATGAAATTCAAAAAATTAGGTAGAATCTTCGAATGACACATCATGCAGGGAGTGTTTTATTTTTTCAGGTGGTAACAAAAATGGTAAGTCTATGTATTCTATGAGACACACAATATAAAAGTAACAGGTGATGACTCTACTCGTGTGGTGGATCCCCATATACCGGAGATAATTGTAAGTCTACTTCCAGCCTAGCGACAATAAAATGTGGATATTCACCCTAAGATCATGGGTTCGAGCCTGTCAGGCGGCAAATTATGCGCATGTCTGAATGATTAAGTGTGTTTGCGGGCTACATACTTAATCCTTTATCCCATTTTTATCCCCTCTTCTAGTCTAGCGGTAATAAGATGTTGATACTAACCTATGTTCTTGGGTTCGAGCCCATCACCCGACAAGTTTTGCGCCTAATTAAATGATTAAGTGTGTTTGCGGGCTACATACTTAATCCGTTGTCCCATTTTTAATCTCCTCTTCTAGTCTAGCGACAATAAGAGGTGGATATTAACATATGTTCCTGGGTTCGAGCCCGTCAGACAACAAGTTCTGTGCCTGGTTAAATGATTAAGTGTGTTTGCGGGCTACATACTTAATCCGTCGTCCCATTTTATCCCCTCTTCTAGCCTAGCGGAAATAAGAGGTGGATACTAACCCTAAGTTCATGGGTTCGAGCCCGTTAGCCGGTAAGTTCTGCTCTTGGTTAAATGGTTAAGTGTATTTGCGGGCTACATACTGAATTCTTTGTCCCATTTTTAATTACTTTTGCTAGAATAAGAATTGATGTACATCTTTAAAGTACACTTTCAAAGAACATGACAGTTGTTGATAGGAAGGGAAAGTCCACAATTATGGAAATCTCATATGAATGAAGGCAAAAAAGTGTGCTTTCTGTAATACTTTCCAACATGTTAGTACTAAATTTACAAAATCAATTGAAGAAGAACATAAAATCACAAAAGCCTAGTAAGCAAAAAAGCAGGAAAATGAAACAGAAGAATCAAGAATGGAAGAGCATATTGTGGAAGTCAAGGATAATGATAAAAAAGACAAAAATGAGGAAAATGCAGAGGAGGAAAGTAAAAAGGATTCTGGGAAAAATGAAAGCAGTGAAGGAAAGAAAGTAAAGGGAATCAAGGTGAAGAGGAAAAGAAAATTTTCTATAATGCGAAGGATCAGAATGGAAATGGAAGATGAACCTCGTGTTGTTGTTGAGGAAACTCAAGAGGATGATACTCAAAATTTCAAAGCTGAAACAGAGTATTCTAAAGTCGATAAAGAAGATTACAAAACCAATGTGGAGTTTGAAGCTGAAGCCGAAGATAATGAAGACAAGAACATAGAAATAAAAACGGTTAGAACCATTTCACTTAATTATTAATGTTATAATTAATTAATCAACTTTTGTTTTATTTTGTAGGATGCAATGCATCAAACGCTGGAGAGAAATCATGACATGTCCAATTATGAGCTGACTGAGAACGTTTTTGGACGACAAGGACACAGAAGGGTCATTGGAATGGGATTCGGGGTGAGACCCACCCAGTTTAGAGGAGATTTGCGTGGTGGAAGTAAATCGTAGTGGAGTGAGCAAGAGTACGGGCAATTGTGTACTAAATTACAAGAGGAGACTTCTAAAAGAGAAGAGCTAGAGTCTCTATTACTTGAGTCAAAAAGAGAAGAACTAGAGACAAAAAGATAAATGGAAATACAACAGGAAAAACAAAGACAAATAGAAATACAGTTGGCGGCGATTATGGCGAGATTTCCTGCACCTCTACCTTCAGATCAGTCTGGTATATGATATACTTGCTTTATCTTTCAATATTTTGACCGGTATATTGGATGATTTGGATTTTGGTTTATTAGATTATTGTATTTTGGATGAATTAGGATTTAGGTTTATTGGATGATTGTATTTTGGAATAATTGGGATTTAGGTTCATTGGATAATTGTATTTTGGATTATTGAGATTTTGGTATATGAAATTTGTCTATGACTGTTGTTTGAAATTGTTTGTATTAAATAGGTAATAAGTGGTTTAAATAGGAAATATTCAATTTAAAATTGTTTTATTTCAAAAAAAACTTATTAAAGACGAGACAAAATGATAGTTTTGATTTGAAGAAAGAATTGTCGAAATTTCTATTAGATCATTGCATAAAATGAGACTTCACATAAATTGTGAACATTGTTATCTAAAAGTAGACAAAACTTGATCGGAGAAAATGATAGAGTAATCAATTTTTTTTTTCAATTGAATGAAAAAAATATAACCACTCTTGTTCGAATTCTCTATGATTGCATAAATCAAACATAATTTAGACGACTTAACATCCTATAAAAAACATTTGAATAGATAGTTATTTCATCATAATTTATTTTAATTTTTTTATTATGGTTTACGATTGCATATTAGGTTATTTTAGAGACGTTGTCTTGGAACTGAACCTCAAGAACAACATCAAAGTTTCAATTAGTTCTCAGTCGAAAATCAAACAATCAAGTTTTGGATGAAACATATGGTATAGAATCGATAATCACTCAATAAACAATGAGAGATTAATATTATGAACTTTAATTGAACAATTGTCCAATCACAACAAAAGAAACACTTGTAGTAAAGGGGCTTCTGTAACGATTTTTAGTAACGGCGCTATAACACTTTACTGATTTTTTTTATTAGTAACAGTTTTATATAACTTTTACTGATATCTAGATATCAGTAATGACCATATAAAACCGTTATTGATAATTAGTATCCGTAACGGGTATAAGAAAGTTCCATTACAAATACCATTGTTTTTATTCTTGTTTTTAGAAATAAGGGTATTTGTAACAATTATCCTTAAAACTGTTACTAATACTCCATCAATCATTTCTTTTTACAAGGGATATCAGTAACAGTTTTAAGGAGAACAATTAAGTTTAACTTAAAATCGTTACTGATATGACATCAGCCATTTCGTTTCTACAAGGGTATTAGTAACGGTTATCCTTAAAACTGTTACTAATATGCCATCAGTTGTTTCTTTCACACAAAGGGTATCAGTAACATTTCTCCTTAAAACCATTACTGATACTTGCATTAGTAACGATTATCAAAAAAACCCTTACTAATACGACATTTGTCAATTCGTTTCCACAAGGGGTATTAGTAACAGTTATCCTCAAAACCGTTACTGATACGCCATCAATCGTTTCTTTCCCGCAAAGGGTATCAATAAAAGTTATCCTTAAAATTGTTACTGATACTTGCATTAGTTATAGTTAGCCTTAAAACCGTTACTGATACGTCATCTATCATTTTATTTCCACAAGGGGTATCAGTAACGGTTATCCTTAAAAACCGTTACCGATACTCATTAACCATTGGTAACGGTTATTCTAAAACCATTAAAGATTCTTATTAAATGAGTATTTGTAACGGCTCACGATAGAATCATTACTGATATCCCTTCAAAACCCGAGAACAAAACTCCTCTTTTCTTTCTGTTTTCCTTATTTCATTATTCTTATTCTCCGCTCTCTGTTCCTGTTCCACAGATTAAAGATGATATCGTCATCGCCAGTTAAAACTGTTGTCGTCACCGCCGTCGTTGCCGCCCCGTCCGTCTGAAGTTGCCGCTGCCGCTGGTTGAAGTTGTCGTTGTTGCCGCCAATAGAACTTGCCGCTGCCTTTTCGTCCATATCCAGGTTAGTTCTTCAAATCCGATAGAAATTGATTATTTGATTTTAAATATATGTTATATTATTGGATGTTAGTTATGTTAGATTAGTTAGATTGTTAGATTATTTCAATGTTAGATTATATGATGTTAGGTTAAATTTTTGGATTGTTGGTTTATTTGATTTTAGATTAAGTTAGATTATTTGAATGTTAGTTATTAAATTATTGGATTGTGATAGGATCGACGTAATCAATAGAGACGGGGGTCTGGCTATTGATGACGGCTTAAGAAAATCGGTTTGATAGAAATCCTGTTAA
Organism: Impatiens glandulifera; assembly: GCF_907164915.1. Lineage (NCBI taxonomy): Eukaryota > Viridiplantae > Streptophyta > Magnoliopsida > Ericales > Balsaminaceae > Impatiens > Impatiens glandulifera. Next base: position 8,556 of record NW_025919138.1, read on the forward strand.
GGATTTAAATCACTTTCTATTTTACACAAACCCTTACAAAACTCTTGAACGATTCAAGTGCGGAAACGTTTGCTTAGGTTTGAAGCTAATAACTAAGAATGAAAAGATGATAGAATGAAGAAGACACAACAATTTGTTTATGGATGTTTGGAACACACTCTCCTACGCCACCCTTCTTCCAACCACCGAAAGGATCCACAATAATTTTCGTAGAATCAAACACAGTCACACGATTAGCTTACTGTTGAACAAACAGACTCTATTAATCTTACAATATGATGAATTATATCACTCAGCTAAAAAGAATGCTTTGATTCTCACTCTCTCTTGATAAACACACAATAAAGCAAGAAAACAACTCTGTCATTTATCGGTTTGTATGCATAAATTGATTTAACTGTGTATCGATAGATCAATTATTCTTCTATGGTCTTTGAAGATCTTTAAATAGGGAGTAGGTACCAACGGTCAAATCTTCCATAATGACACGTGGCGAGCTTCTATTGGAACGCCTCCATATTACACAGAAGACTCTAAGTACTAGGATCATGGCCGTACCAATCTGGTAGTGCGCCAAATATTCTTCTAGGATATTCCTGCAAAAACAAGTAGTGGGAATAATATTTACTTACATGGTATTAATCAATTGGTTGCAACTGGATGTCGTACTGATCTTCACTGGAAAGTAGAGCAGGAGTAGCGTATAGCTAGTTGATCGAGGGTAGACGTGTTCTAGCTTCAAGCAACTACTTTAAGTATGACATTAGACGTATTTCAATTACACGACCTCGTCTAATGAAATTAGATGCCCATGTCTAATAGTAGGATCCATTAGACCACCTGGTCTAATAGGATTAGACGACACGTCTAATTACAGTTCTCTTCAGACTAATCTAAAGGAGTTAGACTGCACGTCTAACTCTCGTCTGTTAGACTACATGTCTAACTATGTCTGTTAGACTGCACATCTAACTATGCATCTGTTAGACTGCACGTCTAACTACGCATCCTTTCAGACTAATCTGAAGGAGTTAGACTGCACGTCTAACTCTCATACGTTAGATTGTACGTCTAACTACGCATTCCTTCAGACTAATCTAAAGGAGTTAGACTGCACGTCTAACTACGTACTATTAGACTACACGTCTAAATACGTATCTATTAGACTGCACGTCTAACTACGTATCTGTTAGACATCACGTCTAACTACGTATCTGTTAGATTGCACGTCTAACTACGTATCCATTAGACTGCACGTCTAACTACGTATCTGTTAGACTGCACGTATAACTATGTATATGTTAGACTGCACATCTAACTACGTCTGTTAGACTGCACGTATAACTACATATGTTAGACTGCACGTCTAACTACGTATCTATTGGACTACACGTCTCACTACGTCTATTAGACTGCACGTCTAACTCAATCCATCTAATGGCCAATCAGTCTAATGAACCTCATTAAGACTTAGTCTAATATAACCTGCTTTCGATACACCTGCATCAAAAACGACTAGACGACTTAAATTAAGTTTTATACACACTCATCATCAAAATTCCAATAGTCAAAATACTTTTACACTTAGTCAAAATAATTTGACCCAACAATTTCCCCCTTTTTGATGATGATATAAAATTTTGCATAGGTAACAAAATAAGCATCCATCATATAAAAGAAAGAGTCAAACTTATTCTCCCATCTTACAAAAACACTTTCCAAAACTAGTATTCAGAAACAAAATTCAAGGAACCAAGTTCATGAACTAATAGAAGAAGAGAGAGGAGATTATTGTTCTTCCCTTTTTATGAGTGGGTCAATTGGGAAGCGAGATCCTTCATAGTTGAGTTCTTCACCGGTTAGCAGGTTGTGGAAAGGAGGAAGAGAAAGGACACCACAATCACCTCTAGAGCTTCTACCACCGCGATTACCGCTAGTGCTTCTGCCACCGCGATCGCCGCTGCGACCTCCGCCTCTTTTAATTGGTCTGTCGCTATCATCACCGGTTGGCTTTCGCTTGGACCTTGTACCTATTGAAACACCACCACCTCTTCTTCCACTAATGTCCTCACCTTGAGTGATAAGATTCTTCTCTTTCTCGGCAACAACGTTTGGATTTTCTTTTTCCTAAATCCTTCTTGAAAAAGTATCAGCCTATTCTAACCTTTCAGCGTCGGCCCAGCTCATGTTACCTTAAACTTCAACCAACTGATCTCGAAGCAGACTCATCCCATCCATAACTTCATTATGCATTTCAACATTGTTTTCTCTTTCGCAGTCAAACAACTCGGATTGCCGTTTGAAGAAGTTCTTCTCAAATTTGGAGTAAGACTTGTTAACTATATGAACTTCATACGTGTTCTTCTTTAGCGTCTGCTTCATCTCATTTTGAGTCTTAAGAAGATCAACAAATTCCTCTTTATTTGATTTCTGAGTCTTCATAATTTTCATCATGTTTGCTTCCATTACGGCCATATTCTTCTGAAGAGTTTCTATCAATGCTGTCATGGACTCATAAGCTTCGTACCGTCAACAGATGATCCCTCGTTCGATGAAATCTCTTGAGAATCTTCTGGAGCAGTTTGAATAGGACTGATGTGGGTATGAACTTGCATGGACTGCTCAGGTCCATCCTTCTCTGACTCACTTTCAGATTTTTCTTCTTCTTCTTCCACAACTTCTTCACAAACCTTGTGAACTATATCGGACAACTTTCTGAATCATGATAAGGGTTGAGAATATTATCATGAATATTTGCAGTAGTGATACCATGAAATGGTAAAGGCTTGTAAGATTCAATATCTTTGGCTTGTTCCCCCTCAAATGAGGAACTCTTCTCTGATTCCTTGTCTTTTGAGGGTTCCTCCACAGATCTAGTAATATCAGGTCGACTGACTTCAGCCTCTTTCTCTAATGATGCCTCTTCTTCAAGAACAGGGGACTCCAACACTTCATCTTCCTGATTAATAACAACTTGATTGGGTTCCTTAACGACTTCTTCTTCTTCGATTATCGAATTTGTTTGAATGGGTTCCACAGATTGCTCAATACGGGGTTGAGCCATTAGATGTTTTTCTTCTACTGAAAAACTTCTCATTTATATAAGAAGAGCAGCAGCTTGCTCATCCTCGTCAACATTACAGTCATTGGACAGATCCATAAGCTCACGTTCATCTGAAGAGCTTCCAAATGGACTGGACCCTGAGCATTCTCCATGAACATATCTAGTAACAATGGAAATGTAATCCTCCATAATTTCATCCAATATTTTCAGAGCTTTCTCCTCTACTTTAGCACTTTTCTCAAGAGGGTTGAAATTGGCTCTTCTATCCTGTAGAATTGGGAAGAGAGCTCTTCCTCTCAAATATTCTTAAACTAGCTCTTTTCTCTTAAGAGCTTCGTATACCTCAGATGTCTTGGCCCATTTCAAGACTCTCTTCTCATTACTTACAAGCTTTAACCATTGATTGTTAATACCACTGTCTTTGATGACCTCATCGTACTTGATAGACATTCTATTTAGGACCCTAGTATCAAAAATTTCTATCTTTTCAGCAGCAATGTTGTTGGCCTGATCCATCATGAGATTGACGATACAGGTTGCTTCAGAGACATCCTCATTAGGATCGATTACGACATTCTTCCCTTTTTCAATCACCTCAACAGGTTTTGGAATGGGCCTTGGTTCCCCAATTCTGATTCCAGTAGTTTGTCTTGTGGAACGCATGATTTCGTGGGCAGTGAGAGGTATGACAAACAGTCCCGGTGTGGGTTCGACTGGAACAAGCTTACTAGCCACTAATGACTCTGTTGGGACAGGATTGGGAACATGAGGCATTTCGACTATCATAGAAATAGTCTTCTCAAATTCACCACCAAGAGCAAGGTTAAGAACTGCACATTGCTCTTGTTCAGTAGACTCTGTAGCACCAGAGGCTACAAGATTGGTTTGACGGACAGGAGACGGAATCCTGTCAAAATTTTCAGTGTTTAGACCAACTAGCTCAATAGTTTGCCCGACAACAGATTTCTCAACGGGAATAAAAACAGATTCTTCTTGTTCCAACACTAGAACATTAAATTTAGGCACTTCGGTCTGAGATTGGGGAGGGGTTACCTTCGATGACGCTTTAACCGATTTAGACGTGCGGGGCGCCTTTGATTTTTCTCCTCTTGAAACAGAGGATTTGGATGGCTTTCGCAACTGACTCATAGCTGAAGACAGGGGAGACATGGGGATGGCAGCAAGTTCGACTAGACCTTGCCTAACTCTAGAATCGACTATTCCAGAATCCTTCTTCGAAGAAATCTTAAGACTGGTAGAACTAGTCTTAGATTCTTTGACAGTTTTAGATCGTTTGGCTCCTGTAGAAAGAGCAGAAGCCGCTGGATGTCTGGAATGGGTAACAGACCTTCTCTTGTCTGTTGGCTTGATGCTCCCGAGAGCGATTCTTTGTTGTTCTTCATTTTGACGAGAGTGTTGGTGATAATGAAGACAGTGAATACTCTGGTCGAGTTGATTGACTCCGACTCCCCCATGGGGACCCCCAAATGTTTTAAGAAGCGACTTAGTTCAGTAACAAAGTTTACACTTTCCTTGTTCTCCTAATCGATAGCAAAACAAAGATTCTGGTACAGAGATAGGCCTAGTTGACCTGAATCCCTTTTGAAATAGCCATCATATAGTCAAAACAATCATGACTATATAAATGGAAAGACCCCGCCTTCCCCTGAAGCGCTTTAGCCACAACGTCATTCAACAAAATAAACTGTGGTTTGAGAGCTTTCTTACTCCTGTTAAGTCAAATCTCCAAGCCATCGGCAGAGAAAACCTTCTTCATCTCTACCGTGACTTCTGATGGTAGATTCAGGTAGAATGTGTGCCCCTCCGACGGAAGTTCGAAGAACTCCGCATAAAGCGCTTCGTTGAAGGAGATTTCGGTGTTGTTCACAGTTGCCACTATGGAGTCGCCGACCATTGTCGCCGATTTGAAAAACTCTCTTATTTCATTTTCATGAAGGATGAACGACCCGCCAAGGTACTTTCCGAGAGCGGAATATTCAAGGGTTCTGAACATTTCGACCACATCTTGCCGATCGAACGTGTAAATAGAGGGAAAATCAACTTGCAGAGTATAATGACCAGCGTGATTCTCTTATTTCCCATTTTCAATAGAATGCGAACAAACGCAAGATTAACGATGGTTTTTGAGAGAGAAAATCAAAGAAATCTAGGGTTCTTAGAAAACTTGAGTGAGAAAAAGCTTTTAATCTCATGCAAAGAGTCTTTATATAGACTGTTGGGTCAAATTATTTTGACTAAGTGTTGAAATAATTTAACCATTGAGATTTTGATGATGAAATGACTTAAGAGTTTTGATGCAGGTGTATCGAAATCATATTTCATAAGACTTGGCTCTAATGAGGGTTACTAGATCGATTTTGGCATCAGATGCAAAGAATTAGAGGTGTAGTCTAACTCAGCGGAGTTAGACGTGCAGTCTAATGAATGCAAAGAATTAGACGTGCAGTCTAACTCAGCGGAGTTAGACGTACAGTCTAATGAATGCACAGATTTAGACGTGCAGTTTAACTCAGCGGAGTTAGACATGCAGTCTAATATATTTGGAATTAGACGTGCAGTCTAATATATTTGGAATTAGACGTGCTATCTAACTCAACGGAGTTAGACGTGCAGTCTATTGGATTGAGAAAATTAGACGTGTAGTCTAATATATACGGAATTAGACGTGCAGTCTAACTCAGTGGAGTTAGACGTACAGTCTAATATATGCAGAATTAGACGTGCAGTCTAACTCAGTGGATTTAGACGTACGGTCTAATGGATTGTGAAAGTTAGACGTAAGTCTAACTCCTTCAGACAAGTCTGAGGTAGAACTGGAATTAGACGTGCAGTATAACTCAGTGGAGTTAGACGTGCAGTCTAATGTTTAGTGAATGATTAGACGTCTAGTCTAATTAGTGAAAGTTAAGTCTAACTCCTTCAGACAAGTTTGAGGTAGAACCGGAATTAGACGTGCAGTCTAACTCATTGGAGTTTGACTTGAAGTCTAATATATGCGGAATGATTAGACGTGTAGTCTAATTAGTGAAAGTTAGACGTAAGTCTAACTCCTTCAAACAAGTCTGAAGTAGAACCGGAATTAGACGTGCAGTCTAATGGTTTGTAACAATTAGACGTGTAGTCTAATTGGTGAAAGTTAGACGTGAGTCTAACTCCTTCAAATTAGTCTGAAGTGACTGTAATTAGACGTAACTCTAATTCCATTAGACCAGGCGGTCTAATGGACTCTGTTATTAGACGGGGATGTTTAATTTCATTAGACTGGTTTTCACAATCCGTCTAACTGAAATACGTTTAATGCTCAACTTAAGCATTATGCTTGAAACTAGCACCTGCCTACCCACGTGCTATAGCTGTACCCTACTCCTACTCCACTTTCTAGTGAAGATCAGTACAACAACTATATGCGACCAACCAACGAATTCCACGTAAGAGAATTTTTATCATATTACTTGTTTTGCAGGTATATCTCTGATGGAATATTCGACGCACTACCAGTGGTGTACGGCCACGATCCTTGTGCTCAGAACCTGCTGTGTACTATGGAGGCTTTCCAATGGAAGAATGCCACATATCATTCTGAAGATTCGACCGTTAGTCTCTGCCTGGTATTTATCATATCTCAAGGACAACGGACAATTGACCTTACGAAATGCTAATCAATCGAACGTGAACTGAATCAACAAGCAATCTGATTTTACAGTGAGAGAAAGCTATTATATCATCTTGCTTACTGAAATCAATCCTTTGAATATTCATACTGTGAAGCTGTTTCCCTAATTGTACTGTGTGTGAATCAAAAGAGAGCTAGAATCGAAAACACATTTAGCTGAGTGATATTCTTCATATTGTATATTGAATAGAGTGTGTTCTGTTCAATAGTGATCTAAGTGTGTGTAAACTGTATTTGATTCGAATCATATAGTAGTGAATCCTTCCGGTGGTTGGAAGAAGGGGTGACGTAGGAGAGTTTCTCTAAAAATCCATAAACAAACTGTTGTGTTCTTCATTTCTGTCATCTTTTTATCTTTCATCTTGAGCTTCAAACCCAAGTAAACAATTTCGCATTGAATCTGTTTCAAGTGTTTACAAGTGTTTGCGTAGAATAGAAAGTGAATTTGCTATCACTATTACATCATTTTGTTTTATTTATTATATTTTATAACAGTTTCTCTTTTGTCATAATTACTAATTTATCTCTCGTATCATAATTATTAATTTATCTTTTCTAATTAATTTTTATTTAATTTATTAATTTTTTTTCCTAATTATATATATTATTTTTCTTCATTAATTTTATATAAACTTATATTTAATATTATATATATATATATTTATAATATACATAATAATACTATAGAGAAATGATTAGGTGAGGGAATTTGGTGAGGGAATTTGGTTAGGGAATGATGTGGCATAATCGCTGAAAAAATCAAATAATTTCTCTTTTTTCTCTCTTTCCTCTCACTTTTACATTTTCCAACCAATGAAGGTGATGACACGTCATTCCCTCACGTCATTCCCTCACCAAATTCCCTCACTAAATTCCCTCACTCTATCACTCCTCTAATACTATATATAATATATTAACGTTTAAATAATTTATTAAACTTAAAATAAAAACAAATTTCACTTATATATTCCTTTCTCTCTCATATTCATAATATATCTTTCTTAATTAATTTCCGTTATATAACACTAATAATTAATTTATTTTTTATTTTCTTTTTCCTCGTTTATATATATATATTTCATATTTTCTTACACGTCATTTTTATAATTTTTTAATAAAATAAAAATTATAAATATTTTAATTTATTTAAAAATTAATATTAAGCGTTTCTCTCTCCTAAAATCTATATAAAGTATATTTTATCATTAATTTTATATAAATATATTTTTTTTTCTTCTTATTATCCTTCTCTGCATATTTATTATTTATATAATTAATTAATTTTCTTTTATTCATTATATATTTTATTTATTATTTATTAACAAATATTAAATATTTATACATACATAAAATTTTAAATTCAATTCAAAAAATAGAAATGGTCTAATGGTCAAAGTGTTCACATATTTATTATTTATATAATTAATTAATTAATTTTCTTTTATTCATTATATATTTTATCTATTATTAATTAATAAGGATTAAATATTTATACATACATACAATTTTATATTAAATTTAAAAAACACAAGTGGTCTAATAGTTAAAGTGTTCACATTTAATATTAGAGACTAGAGTTCGAGTCTCAATTTATGCGAATTTATAAATGATTGTTCATGTGGGTATGAGTGGGTGAATTTGTGGTCGATGTGGATGGCATGTGTGAGTCCCTACTTAGTGGGTATGAGTGAGTGAATTTGTGGTCCACCGTAAATGCGTATGTGAATTTGTGATTGATGGAGAAGGCCAAAAGTAAGGGTAAGATGGCATGTGTGAGTCCCTACGTAAACGGAGATAATATATATATAATGGTGTTTAAAACTAAAAATTTAAGGTGATATCTATCAAATCTTTACACATTTTATATGAATTTCTCATCAAATTCTCGCGGTACAATTGTCTCTCTTTTCTCCTTAGGTCTATATCTTTCTTCAATCAACTCCCATTTCTCCTTAGGTATAGTTAACACGAGAATATGAGGTGAGTGTCGACAACGGAAGAAAGACCATAGGAAAATATTCGATCTTGATTTGAAGAAAAAAGGGAAGCAATTAAATACGAGGATTCGAAATTAAAAGGAAGTCGAGGATTCTCTACCTCTGTGGATTTTTAAAGTTTTTTTATAAATTTAAAATTAATTATTCCTCGCTTGTTGTTCACTGACCAACTGGTCTTCTTTTTCCTGACTCTACTCGTCGGGATACGGATACCCGACCTTAGCATCCCCTTCTTCCTATATCTTCTTCGGGTTAAGAGCACTTTGGAAAAACTAAGGTCATAAGAACAGAAGGCAATCCAACTTTCTTGGAAGGTAGCTTACTTATGCACATGGGGCTTTATGATTAGCTGGTGATTCTATAAAGGTAAAAAAAATAGATAGCAAGGAGGGACTCCTTAAAATCCTGTCTTTGAGGAACTGAATCTCCTTTTCCAGCTTTTGACCTACTTCAGTAACCGTCAATTGGTCTTTGACCAGTAGCAGTTTCTAAAGTCTCGATGCATCATATTATCATATAAAAATAGTTGGTGGGGCACAGACCTCAGTAGAGGTGGAATTGAACTTCTGTTCATTTGCTTGAGAAAAAAAGAGTAAATAACAAAGAATCATTCGGAAATAGTGATCTTCCACATTCCATTACCAAATGGAGGAAAGGACCCCACCTCGATAGTTGTCTTTGAAAGACCGACGTGCATAGTGGAAGACGAAGTAGGGCACAGTGAAACTAGGTGAAACTAGGACAGTAGGACAGAGATTCCTTCGTTACACATTTTATATGATTTTCTGATCAAATTTTCACAGTTTATCAAATTCTCGTGTTACATTTGTCTCTCATTTCTTCTTAGGTTTAGGTCTTTCTTAAATCAACACTCCTTTTTCTTTAGGTATATGTAGCACGAGAAGAGGAGGAGGGCGACGTCGACGTAATGGAGAAGAGCGATGATGATGCAACGGAGGAGGGCGACGATGGCGCAAGAGAGACATAGAGGAAAATATTCGATCTTGATTTAAAAAAAATGGGAAGCGAATGAAGACGAAGATTCGAAATCAAGTGAAAGACGAGTATTCTCTCTCTCCGTAGATTTAAAAAAGAAAATAATTATTTTTTTATTTTTACACATTTTATATGAATTTCTTATTAAATTCGTTTCTCCTTTCTCCTTAGGTCTAGGTCTTTCTTAAATTGACTCTCATTTCTCCTTAGGTATAAGTAGCACGAGAAGAGGAGGTGGGCAACGATGACGCGACGACGACATAAGAGAGACCTAGAAAAAAAATTCGATCTTTATTTGAAGAAAAATGAGAATCAAAAGAAGACGAGGATTTAAAATCAAGAGAAACCAGATAATTCTCTGTCTCCAAGGATTTATATTTTTTTTATTAATATTAATTTTTTTTCTATAACAAAACCTAATAAGATATTTTTGTAATAAAACTATAAATAAAATTGTATTTTAATAAATAATATTAATATTTTAATTATATATATATAATACAAAAATATAATAAATAGATTATATATATATATATATATATATATATATAATACAAAATATATTTAACTCTATATTTTGATATATTTTAAATAATTGATAAATATTTATTAATTTAATTTATAATATTATTATAAATATATATATTTTTATACAAAATATTATAAAATTGAAAAATAATAATTAATGTTATTGTTTAACCAAAATAAAATCATATATATAATAACATTTATATATATATATATATATATATATATATATATATTGAAACAAGAGTTTTATGGTGTTAACATAAAAAATATAGTTTAATATTATTTTTTAATAGACATTTTACATATATTTTAATTAATATTTTAACTTTTAATGTATAATAATCTGTTTTTGAAATTTAAAAAATACAAACATATTTTTCTCAAATATTATTTTCGCCAATTTAAGATAGTGTGATAATTCACGTTAATTTTTTTTAATTAAATTAATAGAACGAAAAAAAACTAAATATTTGAATAAATGACCATATTTGTATTATTTTATTTTAGTTATATTTAAAAAAAGTTTCTATAAAGAAAAATTATAATAAATTTGAGATTAGATAACTTATAAAAATAGAAATGTAAAAGAATATATACACAATATGGAAACCGTTAATATATTATATAGTGTGATTCAATTATTTTAATATAAAAATTTTGATATTTTTTTATAAATTTATCTGGATCATACGAAAATTATGATAGTTTAAAAATAATAACTTAGCATCATAATCCACTAAAGTCGCTCAAATAACAAAAGTAGCTCCACTAAAGTCGCTCTAATAACAAAAAGTAGCTCAAAGTGACTAAAAATGTCACGTATTCTATTATCACTTAAAACACTTTAATTGTAAGGTCATTCTATATTAAAAATAAACTTAGCATCATAATCAAAAAGATAAATATATAAGATTATATATATACTATAATATATATATATATATATATATTTATATATACTAATATCTCCTTAGTTAAGAAATATCGTAAAACATTAGTAATTACGAACGTTTGAAGAAGGTATGTTTGAAGAAGGTATGTATTTATAATTAATTATTTTAAACTAAATCATATATTTTTATTATAATTAATTTTAATAATTATCAATAAATTATATCATTAATTAATTATTATTAATCACCAATAAATTTTTAGAAATCAAATTAATTTTTTATTCTATTTTATATTTAATTAAATGATATATATATAGATATATATTATTTTAGCATTATATATATATATATATATATATATATATAAAAAGGTGATCACCCTTTTAATTATTAATGTTAGCTCAACTCGAATTCGAGTTGAACGAGTTTATAACTTTAAGTTCGAGCTTGACTCAACTATTTACTTACAAGTTTGAATTGAAAGCTTAAATTAAAATTAAATTTTCGACTTCGAGTTTCAATACAAACAAAATATTTTTAAATAAAAATACCAACTTTCATTCTTATTCAATATTCAAAATATAATATTTTAAAATGAAAATATAAAACCATCGCACTAAAAATCTACACTCCAATTTATAATATTAAAATAATTATTTTAAATTATTTTTAAATAAATAAAATCAAAATAATTAATCCTCTGGCCAAAAATTTATTTAAAATAATTAATTATGATTAACTATTGTGCTAATTATTCAAATTAGTTAAGAGTTAAGGTCAAAATAAATAAATAAATTATTTGGGATAAAAATTGTACCCACAATGTCTCAAAATAATTTTAGAAAAATTAAAGAACAAAAATAAATAATTTTGATGAATTGTTGTATCCATTTCATCTAACGAGAATTATTTATTCAAATCCTAAATATATATATATATATATATATATATATATAAAAGAATTGGTAAAATATTTACCATATTTATTTTAATATTTTGTGTATTTAAAAAGATTAAAATTAAAGTCAAAATGGTGAAAGAAAAATCAATTTCAAACAAACCCTTAAGGTTTTAATAAAAAATAAATTCATAACCGGGTGTAGCGAAAACCGGAAGAAAAAGCTAACGTTGCAACTGCGCATTGGATTAGCGTTGAATTTTCATCCAATGCCAATGAGCGCTCCACCTCACTCGCTATAGCGGTAGAAGCGCGTGCACACGAGACAACTGATCACCCAACGGTCGTTAGGTAGAACGCTAACGGATCGCTCAAACGCTGACGGAACACCAACCGAACGCCAACAAAAGATGAAATGACGTCGTTTTTTGCTCCAATCATCTTCTTCATCGCGACGCCGCGAACATAAACATGAAGAAGTCGTGATGATTTTTGATTCTTTAAACTCAACCATTGGTTGATCATTTTGACTGATTTAAAAGCCATATTGATCACCTTATGATGTGGTGATCATTCTTCCCTACGAAAATAGGGATGAATCACCCTATTCCGGTGATTACTAGCCAAGAACAGCCAAAACGTCATTTATGTCTTTTGGCTTATTCAATCCACTAGGCTTCTCCAACCGATCTATGATGAGTATAAATACCCTCCACGAGTCATTCCGAAGCCAACCTACCAACATAGAAGTCTCAAATTAAAAAAATCGAAATCCGCCATTAAAGCTATTTTTTAAAATTTTTTGTTTAAGGCCTTCAAGCTTGAATCTGTGCATCTAGAAAGCTTACTTAAGGATCAATGAGTGTTCTCCGATCCTTGGTAAGGTTCAAATCAACCTTTAATTCATACTTACAGTTTGAATTTAAAATTTCTATATTTCAAATTGCATAAACTTGTATGCTTGCTATTTATGGTGTTTTATGGTTGAGAATTCATCCTTAGATTATTTATGAACTATCTGAATATGATAGAAATATAGAATCGATCAATCGATCTAAATAACAAAAACCCAAATTTGAATTTAAAAAAAATGGGTTTGTTATGCTTGGGTTAATTCAATCGAAACACAGTCTAAAAAGCTTCCTAACATGATTGTAATGATGTTGGGAAACGATTTGAAGAATCACGTTTGATCTATCCCGATCATGTTTAATCAAAATAAAAAATTTCAAAATAAAATGAAAATTTTGATTTCTTGAATTGGTCAAAACGAAAAGCTAGTGTTCTTGTTTTAGTACCAATCAAGTATATGTGTTTTCCCAAAAAGTATATGTGTTTTCCCAAAAAGTATATGTGTTATAAGGAAGATATTAGATAACTTCTTTCACTAAAAAATAACTTTTAAATCAAAAAACCAAATTTTGATCATAAACAATTTTGAACAAATTGATCATCATCCAGGTCGATTGATACCTTAAGATGATGATCAACATGTTCTTAGGAGTTTTGTGAAGTTACCCAAGCATTAGATCAAAGAATCAAAGCTAAAAAAAATAAATTTTAAAAATTGAATCCTTGTGTTCTTGAGGACCGAGGCTTGTGAGCCTATGACCGAGAGATCCAACCGAGAATCCTCGGTCCAGACCGAGACCAAAGACTGATAAAAATAAACTAGGACTAAGACATAAGACCTATGTTCTTGAGTTAGGACTAAGACCTAGGACCAATGTTCTTAATCTAGGACCGAAAAATCTTACCGATGATTCTCACCTTGGACCAAGAGATCTAAACATGGAACCGTGGATTCAAGGATCCACGACCGAGAAATCTAAACATGGGACCGAGACTCCCAAGACTTTGGACAAAGATGTCCAAACCCGAGACCGAGAATCCATGTCCCATGACTGAGACTCCCGAGACCAAGGACCGAGGAATTTAGCCCAGAGCTAGACCGTACTGAGAGGTTTATACACCTCGACCAAGAAACCTAGTCCCATGCTAGTCCAAAACCGATAGTTTTTTACACCTAGACCAGTAAAATCAACTAAGGACCGAGAGTCCTTAACACCTCGACTCAGAGACTCCGGTACTCAGACCGAGAGCTCCCGAGCTCAAACTGAGGGTCTCTAGACATCATTGGGGCTTACATCGTCAAGCACAATCATTGGGGCTTACATCGTCAATTCTAAACTTTTCAGAGAAGCCCGAGAGAGATCATGAAGTTATATCGATAGTGATTACAGACATGCTGAAAACGTTACATTGGACATAGAAATTCTAAGAACTTAAGAACTCGAGCTTCAAGGGAGAGAGGCAGAGGCTTAATGTTTTGGTAGTAGGAGAGAGACTTATGTAGGCTGATTATGAGAACTGATTGAAACCCTAGCCGCGACCAAACGATGATTTGATCATTGGAGAAAAGAATCTGCAGCCCAGAAATATGAAATTAAATCTTATGTTTAATTTAATTTACTATCCTCTCCAACTTTCTTTCATTCTTTCTTTAAAATGTTTAATTGAGGCTTTCTCATTTTGATTTTTTTATCCAAAAACCCATATATCACGTCTTCTTTAATAAGACATATATTTATTTGTTGGGTCAAATTATTTTGACTAAGTGTTGAAATAATTTAACCATTGGGATTTTGATGATGAAATGATTTATGCGTTTTGATGCAGGTGTATCGAAATCATATCTCAATGAGATTTGGCTCTAATGAGGCTCATTAGACCGATTTTGGCATAAGATGCACAGAATTAGACGTGCAGTCTAACTCAGCAGAGTTAGACGTACAGTCTAATGAATACACAAAATTAGACGTGTAGTCTTATATATACGGAATTAGACGTGCAGTCTAACTTAGTGGAGTTAGACGTGCAATCTAATATATACGGAATTAGACGTGCAGTCTAACTCAGTAGAGTTAGATGTGCAGTCTAATAGAACTTAAAAGTTAGACGTGAGTCTAACTCCTTCAGACAAGTCTGAAGTTGAAACGGAATTAGACGTGCAGTCTAACTTGGTAGAGTTAGACGTGCAGTCTAATAGAACTTAAAAGTTAGATGTGAGTCTAACTCCTTTAGACAAGTCTGAGGTTGAAACGGAATTAGACGTGCAGTCTAACTCAGTGGAGTTAGACGTGCAGTCTAATAGATGGTGAAAGTTAGACATAAGTCTAACTCTTTTAGACAAGTCTGAGGTTGAAACGGAATTAGACGCGCAATCTAACTTAGTGGAGTTACACATGTAGTCTAATAGAACTTGAAAGTTAGACGCAAGTCTAACTCATTTAGACAAGTTTGAGGTAGAACCGGAATTAGACGTGCAGTCTAACTCAGTGGAGTTAAACGTGCAGTCTAATGGTTTGTAACAATTAGACGTGTAGTCTAATAGATGGTGAAAGTTAGACATAAGTCTAACTCTTTTAGACAAGTCTGAGGTTGAAACAGAATTAGACGCGCAGTCTAACTTAGTGGAGTTAGACATGTAGTCTAATAGAACTTGAAAGTTAGACACAAGTCTAACTCATTTAGACAAGTTTGAGGTAGAACCGGAATTAGACGTGCAGTCTAACTCAGTGGAGTTAAACGTGCAGTCTAATGGTTTGTAACAATTAGACGTGTAGTCTAATTGGTGAAAGTTAGACGTAAGTCTAACTCCTTCAGACAAGTCTAACGTAGAACCAGAATTAGACGTGTAGTTTAAGTTAGTGGAGTTAGACGTGCAGTCTAATAGTTTGTAACAATTAGACGTGTAGTCTAATTGGTGAAAGTTAGACGTAAGTCTAACTCCTTCATATTAGTCTGAAGTGATTGTAATTAGACGTAAGTCTAATCCCATTAGACCAAGCGGTCTAATGGATTCTGCTCTTTGACGGGGATGTTTGATTTCATTAGACGAGGTCGTCTAACTGAAATACGTCTAATGCTAAGCTTAAGCAGTATGTTTGAAGCTAGCACCCGCCTACCTAAGTACTGTAGCTGTACCCTACTTCTGCTCCACTTTCTAGTGAAGATTAGTACGACATCTATATGCAACCAACCAACGAATGCCACGTAAGAGAAATTTCCTCATATTACTTGTTTTGCAGGTACATCTCTGATGGAATATTCAGCGCACTACCAGTGGTGTACGACCACGATCCTTGTGCTCAAAACCTGCTGTGTACAATGGAGGCTTTCCAATGGAAGAGTGCCACATATCATTCTAAATATTCGACCGTTAGTCTCTGCCTAGTATTTATCAAATCCTAAGGACAACAGACGAAATATATAGAGTAGAACGAATCACTGGATTTTTACCATCTGCCAATTCTTTACCAATCGATCATCTTGCTTGCTGAGAGAGAAATCAAGCCTTTGAATATTCATACTGTGAAGCTACTTTCCTGATTGTACTGTGTGTGAATCAAGAGAGTGCTAGAATCAAAAACACCTTCAGCTAAGTGATATTCTTCATCTTATAAATTGAACAGAGTGTGTCCTTTTCAATAGTGAGCTAAGTGTGTGTAAACTGTATTTGATTCGAATCATATTATAGTGAATCCTTTCGGTGGTTGGAAGAAGGGGTGACGTAGGAGAGTTCCTCCGAACATCCATAAACAAACTGCTGTGTTCTTTCATTTCTGTCATCTTTTCATTCTTCATCTTGAGCTTCAAACTCAAGTAAACAATTCTGCTTTGAATCTGTTTCAAGTGTTTACAAAAGTTTGCGTAGGATAGAAAGCGAATTAAATCCCTAACAAGATTTCTTTCAAACTGTTTTCATAAGCCTTCATCAATAACCAGACCCTCGTCTCTATCGATAAAGCCGATCCTATCAATTGGTATCAGAGCCTTGTTTCTATTCTCAAGAATGAAGAACATGAAGCATGTCTATCATCAATGAAATTCCTATTCCGTCAAGGGACAACTGCGAATATTGGATGATGAGAATGCAAGCTCACTTGGCTGCTCTTGATTGTGATATGTGGAGCGTCATTACTGATGGCCCCATAAATATTTCGAAGCCAAGAAGTGAGTGGACTTCTGAAGATAAGATGACCAACAATCTAGATAATGTTGCTAGGAATATCCTGTATCAGTCGATCAACATGAACGTGTTCTATGAAATTAAGTCTTGTTCCTCTGCTAAAGAGATATGGGATAAGATTAATCAGATCTACGGTAGAGGTATTCAAGAAAAGAAGGACCAGAAGGTGTTCTTAAGCAATGAAAACAAATCCAGTTGGGTCGATAGCGATTCAGAGGAGTTTCCTGCTGAAAAAGAGAATGAAGCTGTTACATGTCTGATGGCAGATGATCAATCCAAGGTAAATGATATCACTGCACCAGAATTCACAAACGAAGAGTTAACTAATACACTCAATGAAATGGCCATTGAGTACAAGAAGTTAACTGACTCTTTTTACGAAATGAAAGTGAAATATGAATCCATTGTTCTTTCCTCCAACAAAGAATCTGAATCAAACGTTTTTGACAAAAACATAGCAGAGATCTAATCTGAGAATGAGATGCTCAAAGAACAGATTCAAACTCTTTCATCTGAAAACAAGAGGCTAAACTATATAGTCAGTACATGGACAAGGTCTAGAGAAGTTGTCAAATATCAGATCAACAAGTTAAAACCTGCTGGATCTAGATCCGAGTTGGGATTTGATAGCAATGACCCTAACCTGTTTTGCAAAAAGTCAAACTCAGCAACTGACAAGTTTAAGCCAATAAGCTTTGTCAAAGGGAGTATGACTGACATTGAATCTGATCCTATTCATGAAGAATTAACTTTCAAAAATGAAATAATTTTTGTTCCACCGATTTTTAGCTGACTTAAGAATAAGAGAAGCAGCTAACAAGTCTGGCAATCTAAAACCTGACTCTAAGTCAAGGAGTTTTAAAAGAAAGTCCTCTTCAAAAGCTAAAGGATTAGTGGCTAGCAGAAAGTTGTCTGCTAAGTCAAAAACATATGCACTAATCACTGCACAAAATGGGAAATCTATCAAAATAACTCAAATATGGATTCCTAAGGGACTGATTGATCGAGGTCCCAATTGAAAGTGGGTACCAAAAGATTGTATATACTTATTTATGTAGATACAAACAAACGAAGGGCTGGAGGAATCTGTATGGTATGTTGATAGCGGATGTTCCAAGCATATGACAGGAAACAGACGGCTTCTCACTGATATATCAGATTGCTCTAGACCTAAGATTACTTTTGGTGACAACAAGAAGGGTAAGACCATGGGTAAGGGTAAAATTATCCATGGTAATTTAACTATTAATGACGTACTACTTGTTGACAATTTGTGCTATAACTTGATCAGCATTAGTCAATTATGTGATAATGGATTGTCAGTTGATTTTCAAACTCACTCATGTCTAGTTAAGGACAAAGATGAAAATATTCTGTTAACTGGTAGTAGAGTAGGAAACTCATACAAAATGAATTGGCAAAAAGAGGTATCTGATCCTTTGTGCATGATTGCCAAGAATGACCAGAAATGTTTATGGCATAAACGTTTGAATCATTTAAATTTCAAAACCATCAACAACATTTGTTCAAATAATTTAGTTTTTGGTTTGCCCAAACTTCATTTCTCAAAGGACAAGATTTGCACTGCTTGCCAGTTAGGTAAACATGGCAGATCATCGTTCAAAAGTAAAGGGAAATCACAATCCAGCCGTTGCCTAGAAGTTTTACATATGGATCTTTTTGGTCCAATTCCTGTAAAAAGTGTAGGAGGAATGAGATTTGCCCTAATTGTTATTGATGATTTTTCTCGATTTACATGAGTTGCATTTTTACCATCAAAAGATAAAACTGCTGAAAACTTGATTAGAATATTTAAAGGAATTCAAAATCAGAAATCCTTGAATATTGCATGCATTAGAAATGATCAGGGAACTGAGTTCACCAACAGATACCTATCATCATATCTCGAGGAGACTGAAATTAGACACGAGTTGTCTAGCGCCAGAGCTCCACAGCAAAACGGCATTGTTGAGAGAACAGTGAGAACTCTGAAGGAAGCAGCGAAATCTATGTTAGCTGAATCAGACGTACCTTAGAGGTTTTGGGCGGAAGTCATAAGTACTGCTTGCTATACACAAAATTGGTCAATAATTAACAAACGTTTTGATAAAACTCTATATGAACTGTACTATGGAAGAATTCCCATAGTTTCTTATTTTAAGATATTTGGGTATAAATAGTTTATCCATAACAATGGAAAAGTTTATCTGACCGCCTTTGATGTTAAAGTAGATGAGGGATTCATGTTGGGATACTCATCAGTAAGCAAGGCTTACAGAGTATACAACAAAAGAACACAGACTGTTGAGGAATCCCTCCATGTAGTTTTTGATGAGCCTGTTGAGAGCAAATCCATTGAATCCATTGATCTTGCTGACAGACTTAAAGCGACAAGTCTTGAGTCTGTAAGTGAAGAAGAAGAAACTTTGGATAAGCGGATTACCCTTTCTGATCTAGTGGCTGATCCGGTTGAGGTTCAACCAGACGTACAAACTCTTGTTCAACAAGAAGTTGAGAGTTTAGACGTCGCGGAGTCACCAATTCAGATGACCAATCCCCTTGGATCCAACTTCAGATGGAACAAAAATCATCCACCAGAACTGATCATCGTAAATCTTTTTTCTCCTCGAAGGACAAGACGACAACTGATGGATGAAATGGCCAATTCCGCATTTATTTCTCAGATTGAACCCAAGAAATTTGGTGAAGCTGTAGTTGATCCAGATTGGATCAATGCTATGCAGGAGGAGTTAAACCAATTTGTGAGAAATAAAGTGTGGTATCTTACTCCTAGACCAACTGATAAGTCAGTTATAGGAACAAGATGGATCTTTAGAAACAAGCTTAGTGAAGATGGCTTAGTCATTAGGAACAAAGCTCGTTTAGTTGCTCAAGGATACATACAAGATGAAGGTATTGATTTTGGTGAGTCTTTCGCTCCTGTAGCAAGACTAGAGGTAATCAGAATCTTCCTTGCATATGCATTATTTAAGAACTTTAAAGTTTTTCAAATGGATGTGAAAAGTGCATTTTTAAATGGGAAATTAAGTGAAGAAGTATATGTTGAGCAACCCCCTGGATTTGTAGATCATGTATTACCTAATCATGTTTATAGGCTTGATAAAGCATTGTATGGTCTGAAACAAGCTCAAAGAGCTTGGTATGACACATTATTGAATTCGTGTTTGATCATGATTTTGTTCTTGGAGCTGTGGATAAAACCTTGTTTAGATTTACTAAAGATTCTCACATCTTACCTATTTAAATATATGTTGATGACATTATTTTTGGCTCAACTAACCCCAAACTATGTGAGAAGTTTGCTAAGCTGATGCAGGACAGATTTGAAATGAGCATGATGGGAGAATTAACGTTCTACCTTGGGCTTCAAGTCCGTCAGTTAGAAAATGGAACTCTTATCAACCAGGCCAAATACACCAAAGAACTGCTAAATAAGTTTGGTTTGGAGAATTGTTCCGCCGCAGCTACTCCTATGAGCTGTTCTAGTAAATTGGATAAAGATGAAGGTGGCCAAAGTGTTGATGTAACTGCATATAGAGGACTCATCGGATCCTTGCTATATGTAACTGCTAGCAGCCTAGACATTCAATTTACAGTTAGTGTTTGTGGAAGATTTCAGGCTGATCCTAAACTCTCTCACTTTACTGCTACTAAACGTATTCTTAAATACTCAAACGGAACTCAAAATGTGGGACTGTGGTATCCGAAGGATTCCAGTTTCAATTTAACTAGTTTCTCAAATGCTTATTATGCAGGGTGCAAAATTGATAGAAAAAGCACAAGTGGAACTTGCCAATTCCTTGAAGATCGTCTAATCTCATGGTTCAGCAAGAAGCAGACGTCAGTTGCCACGTATATAGCTGAAGCAGAGTATCTTGCTGCTGACAGTTGTTGCTCTCAAGTTATGTGGATTCAACAACAGCTCATAGATTATGGGATTGAGGCTGATGAATCTCCAATCTTTTGTGACAACACGAGTGCTATCGCAATCACCTACAACCCAGTTCTACATTCTCGGACAAAGCATATTGAAATCAGGCATAATTTCATCCAAGAATACGTCAATCAGAAGCAGATTCGTCTTGAAAATGTTTCTACAGATCAACAAACTGCAGACATTTTCACGAAACCTCTACCGGAAGCTAAGTTTTCTCATTTTAGAAACATGTTAGGTCTTGTTGATCTTGATTGATGTGATTACGTGCATAAATTGAGGGGGAACGTATTGCTCAAAATATAACTAAACAGACATGAAAGACAGAGGTCTTAACACGTCCTAAGGATTCAGGGTTTGAGAAACACATTTACTTAGCCGTACGTCTACTCTAGCAGTTTAATCTTCTTTGGAATCGATGTCTTGGTTATATTAACCTGCATGGTTAGACGGATACATCTAATAGACGTTAGACGTTTTTATGTCATGAGCAAGAGGATGCTCATGTCTAACCAGACACGCGTGCTGCCCGTGCTGTTATTGTATAATTAGATAAATACGTCTAATAGACTGATTTCAAAAGGAAGTTGAAAATGTGAAAAGGAGAATAAACGTCTAACTACTGGTGTAATTAGACCCTTCATCTTCCGGCTATTAGGACAACTGTCCTTTGCTTGTTTATGCTCAAAGTGCATTTTCCCGCCAAAGATCAAATCAGTCATTCCTCAAAAGAATTGAAGGAACGTGTCTCTCAATACATAAGGAATGACTAATATTTCTGACAAGTTTTGCTTGCACATTTAGTATTAACTGTTCGTTTTTATGATAATATTAAATGATACATTTATTGGGAATAGACTTTTGGGTTCTTGACGGTATGAGTAATCATTAGATAAATTCTACACGTTAGACCTTGATATTTAATGAGTAATTTATTCTAAGGATAGAGTTCTTCCTTGTTCATCTCTCTCTAGAATTCAAATCGTCTAAGCTTTTGTTCATCAAATTGAAATGTCTCTCTTCCGTCCAAAATCGATTCAAGTGGATTTCAAATCTGTATCCACGATAAAATCTCCGGGCATGCATAAGATGTTTGAATCTCTGAAAGCTTCTGGGCTGAGAAAGTTCCTCACCCCTCATCATCTCTATCACGAACAGTTGGTCCGTGAATTTTTCGAAACTACGAGCTTTTATCAGGACAAAGTCTTTGCTGGGGTCGTGATGGGCCAGATGATCTGCATCACCGAAGAATCTTTCGGTATATTTTTCCAGCTTCCAAACGTAGGTATTGATGAGTTTTCAACCACTTCCGTTTGACATAATGTTTACAATGATGAAAGTCTTTTCTGATTCTCCTCAAATGGACATCCATGGAAAGAAACTCTTCCTGAAAGACGAGTTTGCTCTTCTAAGCGATATCATCTCAAAATCTCTTCTCTCCAAAGAGTCCTCTTACAAGTACTATACGAAGGTATTTCAATTGATGGTGGCTATCACCAGGGGTGTTCATGTCAACTAGACAAGTTTCCTCTTCGGAAATCTTGTCAGAATGGTCTGTGCTCGGAAGACTATTTTTGGTTTTGATGGTCCTCTTAGCTCTCTCCTTTGCTTCCTTTTAGATGAACCTAGTAAGAGTTTTCACTTTACTTCCAAAACTCTGAACAATAAGAAGGTTGTCGATTACGTCCTAAGGGTGAAGAGGTTCAAGTCCAAGAAAAGGAAAAGAGATGTCTCCAACCCTCCTCTAACCGCAGTCTTAGAAATATCTAAGGTTGAAGTCTATCATTTCCAGAGTAAAGATTAGAGAGAAGAAGAAGAAGATTAGAATAGAAATTATTTTCATTTAAGATGAAGTTTTTGAAGATCTTTTGATGATGTTTGTTATGAATTTATTCTGGTTATTTTGGAATAATTTTTGTTGTTTCATCTGAAAACACTAATATATGGGTATTTGTGAACTTAATATGTTGAATGCTATACTTGCATATGAACTTGTTTATTTATGTGATGAATGCGTATTTTTGGTATATATATGCAGGTTTTCAATTTCTTCATCAAAAAGGGGGAAATTGTTGGGTCAAATTATTTTGACTAAGTGTTGAAATAATTTAACCATTGGGATATTGATGATTTAATGATTTATGCGTTTTGATGCAGGTGTATCGAAATTATATCTCAATGAGATTTGGATCTAATGAGGCTCATTAGACTGATTTTGGCATTAGATGCACAGAATTAGACGTGCAGTCTAACTCAGCGGAGTTAGACGTACAGTCTAATGAATGCACATAATTAGATGTGCAGTCTAACTCAGTAGAGTTAGACGTGCAATCTAATATATACGGAATTAGACGTGCAGTCTAACTCAGTGGAGTTAGACGTGCAGTCTAATATATACAGAATTAAACGTGTAGTCTAACTCAGTGGAGTTAGACGTGCAGTCTAATAGAACTTGAAAGTTAGACGTGAGTCTAACTCCTTCAGACAAGTCTGAGGTTGAAATAGAATTAGACGTGCAGTCTAACTCAATGGAGTTAGACGTGCAGTCTAATAGAACTTGAAAGTTAGACGTGAGTCTAAATCCTTCAGACAAGTCTGAGGTTGAAATGGAATTAGACGTGTAGTCTAATAGATGGTGAAAGTTAGACGTAAGTCTAACTCCTTTAGACAAGTCTGAGGTTGAAATGGAATTAGACGTGCAGTCTAACTCAGTGGAGTTAGATGTGCAGTCCAATAGAACTTGAAAGTTAGACGCAAGTCTAACTCTTTCAGACAAGTCTGAGGTAGAACCGGAATTAGACGTGCAGTCTAACTCAGTGGAGTTAGACGTGCCGTCTAATGGTTTGTAACAATTAGACGTGTAGTCTAATTGGTGAAAGTTAGACGTAAGTCTAACTCCTTCAGACAAGTCTGAGGCAGAACCGGAATTAGACGTGCAGTCTAACTCAGTGGAGTTAGACGTGCAATTTAATGGTTTGTAACAATTAGACGTGTAGTCTAATTGGTGAAAGTTAGACGTAAGTCTAACTTCTTCACATTAGTCTGAAGTGATTGTAATTAGACGTAAAGTCTAATCCCATTAGACCAGGCGATCTAATGGATTCTGCTCTTAGACGGGGATGTTTGATTTCATTAGACGAGGTCGTCTAACTGAAATACGTCTAATGCTAAGCTTAAGCAGTATGCTTGAAGCTAGCACCCGCCTACCCACGTGTTGTAGCTGTACCATACTCCTGCTCCACTTTCTAGTGAAGATTAGTACGACAACTATATGACACGTAAGAGAATTTTCCTCATATTACTTGTTTCTTGTGAGAATTAATTAAAGGTTAACAACTCACCCAATAAATAAAAAAATAATCATTATTATTTAAGTTTAATTTTACATTTAATTATGTATTCACATTTTTATAACTCAACTAAAAAAAGATCTTTTAATTTTGGTGAGATTTATAATATGTATATATAAATATAAATATCATCATTTCAAATATATATAAATCCTATTTCATTCAAAGAGATATATTATTCACTTATAAATACTTAATATTTTTGTAACAGCATGTATTTAATTAGTTCCATTTGTACAAAAGAGAGGATAAGAATTCTTTAATATAAATTATTCGAATTTTATATGTATCAAGTAAAATTTTATCTTTAGTTATAGATTAATATTAAGTACTAACATTATACAACATAAGGATAAAAGGAATAAAAAATATTTGATAGATGTTTCTTGAAAATTGCTTATTTTAATTTATTTATTTTTGTCAAAAAAAAGTAACAAAATATATTTATTATATATAACAATGATAACATCATCTATAGGATTGGTACCAAAAAGCCAATTTTCTTACACTATTCCCTTTTTTAAATTTTCATTAAATTCTTTTCTTTAAAAATATGTATTTGAATAATATGATAAGAAATTGGGAATTTCGACTTGTATTTTTATGATTTAAAAAAGGATTATTATAAAGTGTAAATAATAGCTTCACCCCACCACTTGTTCTTATATTTGTGAATCACAGACGAAATATATAGAGTAGAACGAATCACTGGATTTTTATCATCTGCCAATTCTTTGCCAATCAATCATCTTGCTTGCTGAGAGAGAAATCAAACCTTTGAATATTCATACTATGAATCTGTTTTCCTAATTGTATTGTGTGTGAATCAAGAGAGAGTTAGAATCAAAAACACCTTCAGCTGAGTGATATTCTTCATCTTGTAAATTGAACAGAGTGTGTTTTGTTCAATAGTGAGATAAGTGTGTGTAAACTGTATTTGATTCGAATCATATTATTGTGAATCCTTTCGGTGGTTGGAAGAAGGGGTGACGTAGGAGAGTTTTTCCGAACATCCATAAACAAATTGCTGTGTTCTTTCATTTCTGTCATCTTTTCATTCTTCATCTTGAGCTTCAAACCCAAGTAAACAATTTCGCCTTGAATCTGTTTCAAGTGTTTACAAAGGTTTGCGTAGAATAGAAAGAGAATTAAATCCCTAACAAAATTTATTTCAAATCGTTTTTCATAAGCCTTCATCAATAGCCAGACCCCCGTCTCTATCGATAAAGCCGATCCTATCACTATCCTTGTAATTATGAGTATAAACGAGTTAAGCTGTTCGTAACTCGTGAATAAAGCTCGGCTTGAACTTAATTTGACCGAGCTCGAATTGAGTTCGATTATAAAATCGAGTTCGAGCTCGAGCGTTCGAATAGCTTTGGAGTAGATCGTTATATATATATATATATATATATATATATATATATATATATATATATATATATATATATATATATATATATATATATATATATATAATAACAAAAACTTCAAAGCTTTCATTCTTAAACTTTTAATCACTCTCCTCATTCCATTTCCAAACACCCAATCTCATCTCTATCTTCTCTTTATATTTCTAATTTCTCTTCCCTCTTTCTCACAAACTCACCTCTCTCTCTTCTCCTTCCATTTCTAATTGGTCAAACCCCTCTCTATCTTTTTCTTCCATTTTCAAATAGGCCAAACCCCTCTCTATCTTTTTCTTCCATTTTCAAATAGTTGAACACCTCTCTTTTTTCTCCTTCATTCATCTTTCAAATTCTTTGTCCATCAAAAAAAAACCTTGAAGCATCTATTTTTTGGATTATACTATTAACGCTTTCACTATTTCATATTTTGAATCTTATAAAATTTGAAGATCATTACATGACCAGTGCATCATATTGTCAAATTTGTAATATTTGCGATAAACATATTTTAAATATTTAATTTCGTTTATAATTTCAAAATAAGATGTCTGTGATTTAATGATTATCTTTAAATTATGTGTTATATTTATATTTCTTAATCTTAAATAATATTGTGATTATATATGTGTAATTTATGAAATATATATTATATTTTATTTGAGAGATTATTTAGTGGTAAAATATAATTTTAATTATTAAAGTATAATTTTAATTATTAAATTATAATTTTTGAGTTTGAGCTCAAGTAGCTCGAATTGTAATCGAGCCGAGTTCGAGTATAAATTTTGATACTCGATTGAGTTCGGAGTTCGAGTATTTACAATGCAATTCGAGTCGAGTTCGAGTACTATGATACCCGGTTTGACTCGACTCGTTTACACCCCTACTTGTAACTGTGTAAAAAAAATTGAAAAACCGATAACCTAAACGAAACGATAACTTATCGATTTCGTTTTATCGGTTTATCGGTTAACCGGTTCTAACGGTTCTAGTGAATCAGTTTTTTACCGGTTAAACGGTTCGATTTTTTATTGAATTATTTTTCTACCTATAATAATTTAATTATATATTTATATTATTTTTTTAAAATATTAAATATATTATAAATAATATGTAATAATTTATATATTAGTTAATTTTAAATTTTAAATTATAATTTATATAAAATTATTTTATATTAAAATTTTAATTTATAATTTATATAAATATTAATTTAAAAATAAAAACTCTTACAATAATATAATATATTATAAAATAGACAAAATGACGAAGAATAACAAAATAGCACGGACAATTAAGATTTTTGAAAAAAAAAATCATTTCATAAATTATCTTTCATTTAATATTTTTTATAATTTCATTATTAAATAAATATTTATTTACAATAATTTATTCAAAACATATTGAACTTATTTTCTCTTAATTTAATAAGGACAGGTTTGTTTGATTATAAACTGTAGTTCAAAAAATAGTTTTGACACATCGTTTTCATCATCCAGCCTAATATTATCCGACCTAATACATTGATAAACTTTTCTAGAAAGTTCATCTCAATAATAATTCATTTCATTACGTGCTAAAATATTAGGGGTGATAAAATATTATCTATCTCGGTTGCCACCCTAAAACGTATAGGATACTCGTACCTCGTGGCTTGTATATTATTTTTTTGAACGAAATTATGCAAGCCCTCCGTTGCTTGAATTATCTGAAATTGCTTCTTAATATTGAATCCATGTAATGATCCTTTATTTGATATAATGCGCCACATATTTTTCCAAATTCCGAACGTCCTCTCTATTGTTGATAAGTGAGAAGAGTGTTGCATGTTGAACATATCTTTTCTCGTAGATGGGATGGTTGACCTTCAAAATGATGGGGATGGTAATTTATTCGAAGATATGGTGCTAAATACCCTATTTGGTTGGAATACCCTGAATCTACAAATTAATATTTTCCCATAACAAATTATAATATTAGTGTTCATATATATATGTTTCTTAATCACTAATGTATATTTATTATTATTAGGATCAGTGTTACTAAAAGAGACTGGAGTCTGACTATTGTAAACAGTTTACGATAAATGATTCGATAATAATCCTTAGAGGGATTAGTATCTGTTTCTATCTTTCGGAAATCTTCACAAACTCTTGAAACAGATTCAAGTGCGGAACTGTTCGTTGGATTTGAAACTTTATACAACTGAATGCAAATAGTAGAAAGTAAAGAACACATGGAGTTTTATGGATGTTCGGAGATAAAACTCCTACGTCACCTCTTCCTCCACAACCAAAAGGATATCCACTAAAACTTTGATTTAGATACAACTCACTAGACTAGCTAACTCTCTGGTGAAAAAAACACTCTCTATTCAACTTACAACATTGAGGTTTCTCATAGAAAAGACAGTATACAATTACAATATTATCACAGCTAGACAGTAAGAGGTTTTACTTTTTACTTGAGAGGGTTTTTTGAAGCGAATGTGTGAAAAACAAGTCAGTAAGTAAGTTGTGTGTGTGTGTGAAGTTGTTCAACCGTTGTCCTTGGGCTTCTATTTATGGTTGTAGTGCACCAACGGTCAAATATTTTTTTTGGACACGTGACATGTGTCCGTTGAACGACCTCCTATAGTATGAGAGTACAACAGACTCTGAGTATTTGGATCGTGGCTGTAGCGAACAGGTAGTGCGCCAATTATCCTCTAATCTTGTCTTGTACTGGAAATGTAATTTAGAGATATCCACGTACGTGGCATTCATTCATTTGATAGAATCAGCTGGTTTGTCAGATTGCTGAAGGTAGGAGGAGCAGACAACTAAGTGAACGTGTTTAGACGGATGCTTCCTTCAAACGGCTGCTAAAGCAAGGCATCAGACGTTCTTCTTTAGACCGCGTCTAAATGAGTTAGACGTCCTCGTCTAATAACGCTTCCCTTTAGAGAATGTCTAAAGGAGTTAGACGACCTCGTCTAAGTACGTTTTCCTTTAGACAATATCTAAAAGAGTTAGACGACCTCGTCTAACTACACATCTCTTTAGACATCGTCTAAAGGAGTTAGACGACCTCGTCTAACTACGCATCCCTTTAGATAACGTCTAAAAGAGTTAAACGTCCTCGTCTAACAACGTTCCCCTTTAGACATCGTCTAAAGGAGTTAGACGTCCTCGTCTAGCTACGTTCCCCTTTAGATAACGTCTAAAGGAGTTAGACATCCTCGTCTAACTACGTTTCCCTTTAGACCGCGTAGCAAAGTCTTTTAGATTTGTGTCTAAATAAAACATATAGACAACTTAGTCTTTTTCCAACTACATCATCAAAATTATGTTCCAAATCATAAAAGTCGTTTGTATTCTTTTAAAGTTAATTAAACTATTTCAAATTTCTCTTTTCTTTGTTTTAGTTTTTCCCAACATTTTCCTCCTTTTTGATGATGTTAAAACTACGCAGCAGCAAAAAAATTGAGAACAAAAATAAAAAAAAGAGTACGAACACATTAATTTAACCAATGTATCCAGACATAGTTAAGGATACATAACACAAGATAATAGATTTAAGGTCCTTCCATTTTAACTCTTGGATCTGGATTTTGAAGAATCCATTCCCTAGTTAAAAGGTTAGGTTGCCGACCAACTGTTCGACCACCACTACCAACGCCTCTATATCCTCCACGACTGTGGCTACCTCTATTAGATTGAAAACTGCCTTGGCCACTCTAAGTGAGTTTTCTTTTGGATCGAGTGCCATGAGCAGAGATTAACCCCCCTCTATTGCTTACTTTCCCCCTTTTAACATTATTAGGGATGACAACAATAAGAGCTCTTTCTTTTGCAATAGAAGCTTCGGCATTTTCGTTAGCCTGAAAGCGCCTTGCAATAAATAGTCTCTACTTGCTCTAGACGTTCGGCTTCAGTACTTCTTAGAAAATTGGAAACCTCCAATACTTGAAGACGAACAAATTCAATTAAGGACCTTGTAACGATGTGAAGCTCTAAATTGAAGTTCTTCACTTCAGCATGGTAATCAAAGTGTTGTTTGTGCAAATTCTTTTCCAGCTTCTTGTATTGAGTGTGAAGAAGATTTACTTCATATGTATTTCTCAACAGATTTTTGTCTGTGACTTTTTGAGCAACAGCTATGGAGGTAAATACCTCTTTGTTCGTTGCGGATCCCCTCTCAAGATTTTGCAGTCTGAATGACATATTTTTAATGTTCTACTGCATTTTACCCAACACATCCATAATAGTTGTGCGAAAGCTGGCATCTCCGGTAGAAGCTTCTTTAGACGAAGGAAGGGAAGAAGATACAACGTGTGAGCGTGATGGAACAGAGCGAAAATGATTGGTGCAAGCTTACTTGTATTGAGTGCTCTGGTTCTTTATCTTGGGTGGGTATTGGAGGAGCATTTTCATAGCCCTAAAGTCGTTTCTATTTTCTTGGATCTCGGTACAAAGCTCTTTGACATATCCTGAGATGTTCATGAAGAGAACCAACTATCCTCATAGGAGATAAATGACGAGTGATTGGAGGAGTGGATGGTGTTTCTTCATATGTCTTCTCTTCGGATGAAGAGGATGACTTAGATTTTTCCGATTCTGTAGCTCTTTGAGAATGAGAATGTTCCCCCAGTAGACGGAGTCTGCTTTTGATCAGATGGCTTCAAGGGTTCCCCCTCAACTTGTGAAGTCGATCCCTGTTTGGAAGACTTTGAGGGTTCCCCCTCAACATATGACAATTTTCTTTGTTCAGACGTCATGGGAACTTCAGATGTCTCTTTCTAAGTGGAATGCGTCTGGTTAGTGTCAAGGGAAACTACCTTCTCTTCTTCGAGGATCGTAGAGTTTTGTTGAGTTTTAGATGAAGGCGATGTCTTCTCAGCTCCAGATAATAGACGGCGTTCGCCTTGGGGAGACAAAATGTCATCAATGCGATTGCCCGGCTCCTCCTCATATTGACAGTTAATCTCTTCCCTAGATGATTTAAATCGAAAGATATCAAATCTGGACGACCTTGAACCATGAACGTATTGGAGGAAAGTAGAGAAATAGGCCTCCATGATCAAGTCGAGGCATTTAAGAGCCTTTTTCTCTAAATTAGCATCCCTGTAGAGGGGCTTGAAGTTTGATTTCCTCACCTCGAGCAGAGGAAAAAGAGCATGCCCCATCGCATTTGCCATGATGAATTCTTTTCTTTTAAGCACCTCGTGGAAATTTGTTGTTTTTTCTCTTTTGAGAATGCACGTCTCCATTCTCACCAGTTCCTTCCATTCTATTACAATCTTCTTGTTGGAAATAATTTTATCGTATTGTGAATAGAGTCTGTGACTCATCCAAGTATCGAAGGCTTCGATCTTCTCAACAGATTTTACCTAAACATTCTCCATGATGAGGTCGAAGATTAAATTGGCTTTAGATGTGTTTTCCCTTTTAGTACATTCATAATTTTGACCAATTGGCTTAATAGTTGGTCTTTCAACTTGTTCCACCATTGGAACATCGATATTGGGCACTATAACCATAGAAACAAAAGAAGTTACCTTAGATGACGTTTGAACATCTTTTGACGCCTTCCTTTGATTCTTGTTGACTTCCATCTTATCAATATTAGAATCAGATTCCCTAGAACGCTTTTTCTTTGAAATGCTCGTTAGGTTTGCTGAGTTAGTCGGAGAGAGTGATGATAGAGGAATGGTAGCGATAGAGGATTTCTCATGTCTTGCCCTTTTTGGAGCAGATTTAACTTCTCCAGAATCCCTGATAAAGAAGCCCTCTTCAGGCTGTTGGAGCTTGCGACGGACTCCATAACAGAAAACGCCCTCTTAGAGGGAGTTTTTCGGCCAAAGGATGTTGGACGCTTGAAACGAGTGATTGACTTACCACTCATCTAAGGAACAAAGAATGCAAGTCTCAATTCCTTGGCGATTTTCATTCTTGCCAAGAAACTCTTCACAGAAATGCCTGAAAAGATTCGACAAGGGTTAATATCCGCACACTCACCCATATGAACACCCAGATTCTCTAAGAGCCGGCTGAGTTGGACTGAAAAGCCAACACTCTACTTGCTCGATGGAGAAACTATCTGACAGATAGTTGATAACAGAACGGAAGCCCATTTGACTAGCATCCCTATTGTTAACGCCACCATATACTCAAACCAGTCCTAAGTATAAAGATAGAAGGACCCCGCCCTTTCCCGAAGCGACTTTACGACAATATCATTTAGAAGGCAGAAATAGAATTTCAAGGTTTTCTTCTTCCCATTGATGTTGAATAGACTGTCGGTGTCCGAGAAGACAATCTGCATTTCTGAAATGATCTCGGCCGTAAACACAATGTCAAAGACAAGACCCTCAGAAGGTAGTTCAAATAACTCGGCGAAAATGGCTTTAGATAAAGAAATATTTGTGTCATTCACCGTTGCCTCAATAGAATCTCCAACACTCTCCCTGTTTTAAAGAACTCAAAGATTTCTTCTTCATATAAAACAAAAGGACCGCTGAGAAATTTTCCGAGGCCAGACGCCTCTAGAGATTTGAACATCTCCACAATATCTTGTTGTTCAAGATCATAGACCGAATCAAAGTCTACCTGCAAGATATTGTGAGAGATAGAGATAATCTTTTTAACATACATTCTTGAGAATGGGAGTAGATAAGTAGGATCATTATTTCTTTTAAAAAGAAGCCATAGATGAAACTAGTGTTTTAAGATTGCAAGTAACGTAAAAACCCTTTAGGCATGCAAGTTGTCCTTAAATAGAAAAACGAACAGTCACGTGTTCAAAAGATATTATTTGAAATAAAACAGTTATTAATTTAAAGACCTTTTCCCAAAAGTAGTCATAATTAAACCTCATTCACTAAAACCCTAATAAATGCAAAGTCGTGAAATAATTAACTGTCGGGTATTTTAGTCATATTTTTAACGTTGAAAGACAAGTGTCTTCAAGTTATTCAAAATTTAGAATATGACTGTTTTTACTTTTTGAGCGGGAAAAAAATAAATGACAGCGCATATTAGTGTGACAACTGTCCTTGATTGGTTTGAAGATAAAACATCCAAAGACACATGTAGTTAGACGTCTAATATGCCATCCGAATTCCTTGCGTCTGTTAGGTCAAATTATTTTGACTAAGTGTTGAAATAGTTTGACTATTGGAGATTTACTGATGAAATGGTTTTTTGGATTATATATACGTCTAATTGTTTTTGATACAAGTGTATTGAAATCAGATTTCATTAGACTTGGTTCTAATGAGGTTCATTAGACCGATTTGGCATTAAATGCACAGAGTTAGACGTGCAGTCTAACTAGCGAAGTTAGACGTGTAGTCTAATTAAGCGGTGTTAGACGTGTAGTCTAACTGGAGGAATTAGACGTGCAATCTAACTCGTGGAGTTAAACGTGCAGTCTATCTCGTGGAGTTAAACGTGCAGTCTAATATATGCGTAATTAGACGTGCAGTCTAACTCGTGGAGGTAGACGTGCAATCTAATGAATCCGGAATTAGACGTGCAGTCTAACTCGTGGAGTTAGACGTGCAGTCTAATGGATCAGTAATTAGATGTGCATTCTAACTCGTGGAGTCAGACGTGCAGTCTAATGGATTGTAAAAGTTAGACGTTTTGTCTAACTCCTTTAGACTAGTCTGAAATGGAACCGTAATTAGACGTGCAGTCTAACTCATGGAGTTAGACGTGTAGTCTAATGGAACGAGAAAGTTAGACGTGCAGTCTAACTAGTGAAAATTAGACGTGCAGTCTAACTCTTTTAGATTAGTCTGAAGTGATTGTAATTAGACATAAGTCTAATCATATTAGACCAGGTGGTCTAATGGATTCTATTTTTATACGGGGATATTTGATTTCATTAGACAAGGTCGTCTAATTGAAATACGTCTAACGCTTTGCTTAAGCAGTTGCTTGAAGCTAGCACCCGCCTACCCACGTGCTATAGCTGTACGCTACTCCTGTTCCACTTTCTAGTGAAGATCAGTACGACAGCCCGATGCAACCAATCAACCAATGACACGTAAGCGAATATCCTTCCTACTACTTGTTTTGCAAGTAAATCTCTAAAGATTATTCGGCACATTACCTGTTGTGTACGGCCACGATCCTTGTATTCAGAGTCTGCTATGTACAATAGAGGCGTTCCAATGGAAGAGTGCCACGTATCATTACGAAGATTCGACCGTTGGTATTTGTGCCTTATTTAAAGATTCTAAAGGACAACGGACAATCACAAGGAGCATTCAATCTATCATTCGCATTCTGAGAAGAATTACTGAGTAATCAAGCTTTTGAATATTCAAGCTGTTAGCTGCTTTCTTGATTGAACTATGTAATAATCAAGAGAGAGTTAGAATCAAAGCATCCTTTAGTTGAGTGATATTATTCATGTTGTAAGTTGAACAGAGTGTGTTCTATTCAACAGTGAGCTAAGTGTGTGCAAATTGTATTTGATTCAAATAATATTATAGTGAATCCTTCCGGTGGTTGGAAGAAGGGGTGATGTATGAGAGTTTTCTCCGAACATCCATAAACAAACTGCTGTGTCATTCATTTCTGTCATCTTCTCATTCTTCATCTTAAGCTTCAAACCTAAGTAAACATTTCCGCACTTAATTCTGTTTCAAGTGTTTACAATGGTTTGTGTTTAATAGAAAGTGAATTAAATCTCTAACAAGATTTCTTTCAAACCGTTTTCATAAGCCTTCATCAATCGCCAGACCCCCGTCTCTATTGATAAAGCCGATCCTATCAATTGGTATCAGAGCTTTGTTTCTATTCTCAAGCTCAAAGATCGTGAATCATGTCTATCATCAATGAGATGCCTATTCTGTCAAGAGACAACTGTGAATATTGGATGATGAGAATGCAAGCTCACTTGTCTGCCCTTGATTGTGATATGTGGAACGTCATTACTATGGCCCCATAAAGATTTCGAAGCCAAAAAGTGAGTGGACCAAGATGACCAACAACCTGGATAATGTTACTAGGAATATTCTTTATCAGTCAATTAACATGAACATATTCTATGAAATCAAGTTCTATTCCTCCGCTAAAGAGATATGGGATAAGCTTACTCAGATCTATGGTAGAAACGTTCAAGCAAAGAAAGATCAGAAAGTTTTCATGTGTGTTGAAAACAAATCCAAATGGGCTGATAGCGACTCAGAGGAATCTCCTACTAAAAGAGAAACTGAAGCTGTTACATGTTTGATGGCAGATGACCAATCCAAGGTAAATGATGTCTCTACCCAAGAATTTACAAACGAGGAGTTAACTAATGCATTTAATGAAATGACTATTCAGTACAAAAAGTTAACTAACTCTTTTTATGAAATGAAAGTAAAATATGAATCAGATGTTCTTTCATTTAATAAAGAATCTGAATCAAATATTTTTGATGAAAGCATAGTAGAGATCTCATATGAGAATGAGATGCTCAAAGAATAAATTCAAATTCTTTCATCTGAAAACAAGAGGTTAAACTATGTTGTTAGTGCATGGACAAGGTTCGGAGATGCTATCAAACATCAGATCAGTATGTTAAAACTTGCTGGATCTAGATCTGGTCTAGGATTTGATAGCAATGACCCTAACCTGTCATGCAAACGTCAAACTCAGCAAATGACAAGCTTAAGTCAAAAAGCTTTGTTAAAGAGAGCTTGACTGATAGTGAATCTGATCCTATTCACGAAGAAATAGCTTTCAAAAATGAAATAACTTATATTCCGCCGACTATTAGCTGAATGAAAAATAAGTTAGAAGCATCTATCAAGTATGGCAATATAAACCTTACTCAAAGTCATGGAGTTTTAAGATCAAATCTTCTTCAAAAGCTAAGGGATCAGTGGCTAGCAGAAAGTCGTCTGCTAAGTCAAAAACATACGCATTAATCACAACACAAAATGGGAAATCCATCAGAATAACTCAAATATGGATTCCTAAGGGACTGATTGACCGAGGACCCAATTAAAAGTGGGTACCAAAATATTGTAAATATTCATTTGTGTAGGTACAAATAAACGATGGGCTGGAAGAATCTGTATGGTATATTGATAGCGATTGTTCCATGATAAGAGTAAGATTATCCATGGTAACTTAACCATTAATGACGTGCTGCTTGTTGACAATTTGTGCTATAACTTGATTAGTAATAGTCAACTATGTTATAATGGCTTGTCAGTTTATTTTCAAACTCATGCATGCCTAGTTAATGACCAAAATGGAAATACTCTGTTAACTGGTAGTAGAGTAGAGAACTTATACAAAATGAATTGGCAAAAAGAATCTTCAGATACAAAATGAATTGGCAAGAATGACCAGAAATGGTTATGGCATAAATGATTGAACCATTTAAATTTCAAAACCATCAACAACATTTGTTCAAACAATTTAGTTATTGGTTTGCTCAAACTTCAGTTTTCAAAGGACAAGATATGCACTACTTGACAGTTGGTAAACAAGGCAGATCATCATTCAAAAGTAAAGGAAAATCACAATCCAGCCGTTGCCTAGAACTCTTACATATGGATCTGTTTGTTCAAATTCTTGTAAAAAGTATAGGAGGAATGAGATTTGCCCTGATTATTATTGATGACTTTTCTCGATTTACATGGGTTGCATTCATGCCATCAAAGGATCAAATTACTGAAAACTTGATTAGAATATTTAAAGGAATTCAGAATCAGAAATCTTTGAATATTGCATGCATTAGAAGTGATCAGGGAACTGAGTTCACTAACAGATACCTTTCATATTATCTCAAGGAGACTAGAATTATGCACGAGTTGTCTAGTGCCAAAACTCCACAGCAGAACGGAATTGCTGAGAGAAGATTGAGGACTCTGAAGAAAGCAACGAGATCTATGCTAGCTGAATCAGACGTGCCTCAGAGGTTCTGGGCGGAAGCCATTAGCACTGCTTACTATACTCAAAATCAGTCAATAATCAACAAACGTTTTGATAAAACTTCATATGAACTGTATTATGGAAGAATTCCCACAGTTTCTTATTTTAAGATATTTGGGTGTAAATGTTTTATTCATAACAATGGAAAGGTTTATCTGACCGCTTTTGATGTTAAAGCAAATGAGAGATTCATGTTGGGATATTCGTAAGTAAGCAAGGCTTACAGAGTATACAACAAAAGAACACAGATAGTTGATGAATCCATCCATGTAGTTTTTGATGAGCCTGTTGAGAGCAAATCCATTGAACCCATTGATCTTGCTGACAGACTAAAAGCGACAAGTCTTGAGTCTGTGAGTGAAGAAGAAGAAACTCTAGACAAGCGGATTGCATTGTCTGATCCAGTGGCTGATCCGGTTGAGGTTCAACTAGACGTACAAACTCCTGTTCAACAAGATGTTGAGAGTTTAGACGTCGCGGAGTCACCTATTCAGATGACCAACCCCCTTGGATCCAACTTCAGATGGAACAGAAATCATCTACCAGAATTGATCATCGGAAATCCCTTCTCTCCTCGAAGGACAAGACGTCAACTGATGGATGATATGTCCAATTCTGCATTTATTTCTCAGATTGAACCCAAGAAAATTGGTGAAGTTGTAGTTGATCCAGATTGGATCAATGCTATACAGGAGGAGTTAAACCAATTTGTGAGAAATAAGGTGTGGCATCTCACACCTAGACCAACTGATAAGTCAGTTATAGGAACAAAATGGGTCTTTTGAAATAAGCTTAGTGAAGATGGTTTAGTCATTAGAAACAAAGCTCGTTTAGTTGCTCAAGAATACAGACAGAAGGAATGTATCGACTTTGATGAGTCTTTTGTACCTGTAGCAAGACTTGAAGCAATAAGAATCTTCCTTGCATATGCATCATTTAAGAACTTTAAGGTTTTTCAAATGGATGTGAAAAGTGCATTTTTAAATGGAAAATTGAGTGAACAAGTTTATGTTGAGCAACCCCCTGGATTTGTAGATCATGTGTTACCTAATCATGTTTATAAGCTTGATAAAGCATTGTATGATCTGAAACAAGCTCCTAGAGCATGGTATGACACTCTAATTAAATTTTCGTTTGATCATGATTTTGTTATTGGTACTGTGGATAAAACCTTGTTTAGATTCACTAAAGACTCTCACATTCTACTTGTTCAAATATATGTTGATGACATTATTTTTGGTTCAATTAACCCCAAATTATGTGAGAAGTTTTCTAAGTTGATGCAGGACAAATTTAAAATGAGCATGATGGGAGAATTGACATTCTTCCTCGGGGGGCTTCAAGTCCGTCAGTTAAAAAATGGAACCCTCATCAATCATGCCAAATACACCAAAGAACTGCTAAAGAAGTTTGGAATGGAGAACTGTTTTGCTGCATCTACTCCAATGAGCTCCTCTAGTAAACTGGATAAAGATGAAGGTGGCCAATGTGTCGATGTAACAACATATAGAGGACTCATCGGATCCTTGCTATATGTGACTGCTAGCAGGCCAGACATTCAGTTTGCCGTTGGACTCGATATTCTTAGCAGCACATATATTCTTCAAAGCCAAATTAAGTGTGTGCACAACACATAGAGTCCAAAATATATGAGAATACATAGTCTCAATGAGCATACCTACTGCCTTGCAGACGGGTGCATTGTCCGTGATAACTTGAACTACATTTTGTGGTCCCACTTGCATTATAACTTCTTTAATTAAGCTGGATATATAGAACTTGTCTTTGTATTCACCCTCACAGTTCACTGCCTTCAAAAACATAGGGCCACTCTCAGTAACAGCCATGAAATTAATCAACGGTCTTCTCTGACTGTTAGTCCAACCATCTGATACTATGGTCACCCCTTTCTCTTTCCAAGTCGTCTTGATTGGTTCAAATAATCTTTCAATATGTGCCCTCTCCTTTTCTAATAACGTAGTTCGTAGTGCATTATAACAAGGAGGAACATAGTTCGGAATATTTTTATTGGCAGCAAGTGTATACGACTTGATGTAGTGGGGATTTCTAGCAAAATGGAAAGGTAACCCCCCTGAATAAAATGCTCTTGCAATTTCATCATCCACTTGTGCTCTCACCTCCTGATTAAAAGATTTATTTATAGGACTGTTCTTGTCAACTGCTCTTCTTTTGGAACCTTGTTTTGGCAGCATTTCAGCTCCTTCCTAGGCAGAATCTGATGAAGCATAACTCAATGGTGGGAGTGGAATCACAACCTGCCTTTTTCTTTCTTCTACATCTGCCATCTCCCTTCGAAGTTGCAACAAAATATCAGCTGTGACTCTGGGACACACTGAAACTCCTTCTTCCTTGATCTGCAACAGGTGTGCTTTAACCTTTGAATACGAACCCGTAAATTCTAGATTACAGAAGTTGCATTTAATTTTCGTATTTCCACCTCTCTCTTTCATTTTCATTAATTTTGTCACATGTTTCCACAGAGGATCCTTATCTACTGAACTTTGTTGGCTTGGAGTGGCTGTCGTACTTGAAGCTAAGTTAGAGGAAGCCATTGATTCCATCTGCTATAATCTCTCTCTCTCACACAGAAGAAGAAGAAGAACTAACCTGATAGTGGAAGAATGGTAGTGGAAGACAGGCAGCCGAGAGAGAAGCACCATAGAGATTAGGTTTTTTAATTTGGGGGCTGGGGGCTCATAGTCATATTTAATATTTGGAGGGTTTTTTAATTTGGGGTTTTTTAATATTTTTGAACTCATATTTACTGAATATGCCATTCTCGCACCCCCATTCCCGCACCCCCCACACCCCTCACCTTCGATTCTGGGATACGCCACGTGGCGCACCCCGTACGCACTCCCAGCCGCACCCCCGCACCCCCGAAGCATCCGGTGCGCAGTGCGCTACAGAAATGAAGCACCCATGCTTCCTAGGCTGATTGTAAAAACGGATGGAAAGAGAAATTTGACGAAATGACCCTATTGAAGGAGGTATTTGTTTCCGTGGTGATCAGCAAATTTATATTGATCTAGTTAGCACTTTAATTTTTTTTGGACGAAATTACTCTTTTTGCGTAACGCGAAGGGACTTCGGGTTTCGCGAAATGAAACAGTGTGAAAAGTCTATAATACCCTTACTATTTAATATAACTCCGGCCATTTTTTTCATTTCTTTTTCTTCTCCTTCTCTCTCTTCCCGCTCTTCTCCTCCTTCTCTCTAAACTTGTCGGCGGCGGCGACGGCGATACAGACAATGAGCTCCACGACGAGCACGAGCACTGTTTCAGTTGATAAGTATATCCTATGATACTTGAAGATTATTGTTGTTCGTTTCTGCATTTTCGAATCATTGTGTTGTTTAGGGTTTTATCCGATGACACTTCCCGTTTCGCGAAGGTCTTCCCGTTTTGCGAAGTCCTTCCATTTCACAGTATTAATTATCCCGTTTCTAAATCATGTTTTTTATTGCAGCCGAAGTTTAGTTTTCTATAATGGAGAGTGGAAATTTGATGCTAATGATATTGTATTTTGATGTTTCTTCAATCAAAACATTGGATTTACCCCAAAGTACTCGGTATGCTGAATTAGTTGATAAACTCTATGAAAGACTTAACGTGCATAAATCTTCATATGATTTAGTGCTGCAAGTCAAGTATGATATTCCGAATATGACAAATCCTATACATGTTTTTATTGATGAAGATTAAGATTTGAACACATATTTATCACGCTTGATTTTGGGTCGAACTGTGTCACCACTGTGTGTCTCTGTAGTAGAGAAGTCACCATTTACTAAAGAAAAGATACCAATACTTACATACCCAATTCAAGAAAGTATACTACTACCATCACTTACTCAAAAAATTGTACCAGAAGTTGTACCCTCGGATGTCTTTGTTGAAAGTAATGAAACCGGAGATAACTTTTTGTCTCACATCCCACTTACTCAGGACTTGCATGCATCAATATCTACACCAACTAGTGCAAGAAGAGCATCAACGGGTACACCAACTAGTGTAAGAAAAGCATCAATCGGTACACCAACTAGTGCAAGAAGATCATTATTGGGTACACCATCTAGTGCAAGAAGAGCATCAACGGGTACACCAACTAGTGCAAGAAAAGCATCAATCGGCACACCAACTAGTGCAAGAAGATCATCATTAGGTACACCATCGACAGACATATCACTAACAGACCCGACAGACATATTACTGATAGACCCCTTATTTGCGTTGGCATTAACTACTGAAATCGTATTGGAAGTCGGTGCATTGTTTGAAAATAAAAAGAACTACAATTGATGCTATATAAATATGCGATGACTAATCATTTTGAATTCAAAGTGGAGAAGTCAATAAAACATCTTTGATATGTGAAATGTTTGGATGAGACATACAAGTGGAGATTGTGTGTCGTGAAAGGTAAATTATCTGAGATGTTTGAGATCCGGAAATTCGACCAACAATACTCATGCTCAATTCTGTCGAGGCCAGAGAAAAAAATGCAAACACCAGCATGGGTTATTGGGCAGTGCGTGAAGAGTAAATACATGGACCATCACCATAACCACTTGCCTAAGAAAATAATTGAAGACATGCAGTCAACTTATGGAATATATTTGACTTATAATAAGGCTTGGAGGGCAAGGGAAATGGCTTTAATAGCGGTGCGAGGAACGGTAGAGGATTCCTATGAAAAATTACCATCATACTTTTACATGTTGGAGAAGAATAATTCTGGTACCATAACAGACATCCAGACAGACAAGCTCGGCCACTTCAAGTATATGTTCATGCCACTAGGCCTCTCAATTAGGGGTTTCAAAGCCTTTTGTCGTCCCGTATTGTGCGTTGATGTCAGTTTTCTTAAGCACAAGGTGGGAGGTCAACTATTGGTGGCTATTGCATTGGATGCGAATGAGAAACTATATCCTGTCGCATTTGGCGTTGTTGATTCAGAGAAAAATAACTCTTGGACTTATTTTATGCAAAAACTGAGAGAAGCAATTGGATTAGTTGATGATCTCGTCTTCGTATCCGATAGACACCCAAGCATCGCCAATGCCTTGTGTGATGTTTTTCCAGAAGCAAACAACAGTGCGTGCACATATCACATAAAGATGAATATTATAGCGAAATTCAAAACTGATAATTGTAGCCGAAGGAACGCGCGTCCGCGAAGCAGGTGATCGACTAACGCGCGCCTCACCGCCTTTAGTTGAAACGCGATGGAGCCGTGACGGAACGCCAACCGACCTCTCCGCGTTCTCGCCTGAAACGATGTCATTTCGTCCCCTAATTGTCTTCTTCCTCGCGATCGTCGGAGGATAAGAATAGATCCCGTTAGATAAAATAAGACCGGTTCAAATAAACCTAACTTAAAATAAACTTTCCATGCAGGAACAAGGAACCGAACCGGAACCAGCTAAAGAAAACCAACCGGTCAAGCTACCAAACCGATCAAGAATACTTGGAACGTGACCGCACAAAGAAAGGATCGGCCAAAGCCTAAAACCGGAATCATCAAACAACCGATCATCCACAAGGAAGAGAAATAACCGGAAGAAGTCCGGCTACATTACTCATACCAAAAGTCACTCGGCTAAGTCAAGCGGCCGACCAGTACAAGAAGACAATTTGGGTATCTGTTGAGAATGATACCAAAGGAACAGACTGAATACTTCCATATCCATGCAAGTCTGAGGAAAGACTGTAGGCTGCAGAAAACAGTACTATCGGATCCTTCTACTTCGGGATAAGCCAGAAAGGAAATCTTCCAAGTACAGACAACTGTCTAACAGACAGTGCCTACATCAAGTAAAAGACAAACCCGGCAGGCTTGTCTTACAAACCGGAAGAACAGACCGGTAGGTCTGAGACAGAATACCAAGTCTGAGGTTGACCATCAGGTCTGAGGAAACGACTGTAGGTCTGAACCTCTGAAACACTGAATCACTGCACCTCTGCTCAGCCAATCAGATTCAAGGAAGTGAAATATGACCGTTGGCATATTTCACCTATAAAAGGAGGTAGTTGCAGAAGAGTAAATGCGGGATGTTAAGGGACAACAGTGTGATATTGAGATATTAAGAGACACATTATTGAGATAACAAGCGCTAAGAGCATTTACTACAAGTGATAAGAGTGTGTTGTTTTAGAAAGCCTAAGTGTTGAAAGTTAAAGTGTGTTTTACAATTTCGGTGTAAATTGTAAAAGTGTTATCGAGCAAGAAATAAGTCTCGATCGGCCTGTACTTGTATTCCTTAGTGAATATCTTTCTCGCGGTTTCGAGAGGAAGGGGTGACGTAGGAGTTTTATCTCCGAACATCCATAAAATCTGTCTTGTCATTTACTTTCTGCCGGCTTCATTATCTAACCGACTAACTTAACCACACCGCTCTAAACCGACTCTATACTAACCATACCGAATTCCCAGATTACCGAAACCGACCCACCACAACCTGTCACAGACTCTTGAACCGGGTTCAAGGGCGGAAATGTCTGTTTCAGGTTGAAGCAACGAATGCGACTTTTAGATGATGTTTTAGAAGGAGTAGGTTTTATGGATATGAGTGTCCGGTTTTAGGAGTATGATTAGTTTTGAGGTTAAGGTTAAGTAAGCGAGAAATGAAAGCAAAGGAAAGAACACGAGACAAGAAATTTGTTTATGGATGTTCGGAGCAAACCCTCCTACGTCACCCCTTCTTCTCAGGTTATGAGAAGAATCTCCATTAACTCTTTAGAATTACAATTACACTTCCGGTCGAGCCCAACTTCGCTACTCGCCGGTTACACCAAACTCACACTTTGATGTAATACAACAACTCAACACAAACACACGCAGAAAGCTTCCGGTTTTAAGCACACCGGTTTTAGAATACAGGACTTTATCTCTCTAGAATTTAATGCTTTATGACTTTCAGAATTTATGATGCTCACAACTACAAGTACCGAACTGCATTGAATGAAGACGATCTGTCTTCCTTTTATAGCTGAAAGTAGCCAACGGTTACTTTCTTCTCTCTTGCGGATTGGTTGATCATTAGCAAGCCTGTTTGCAGAAAGGTTGCTTGCACGCTTCAACTTTCTCAACACCTAGCATTCATGCAGGTGACTCTGAGCATATGATGACATAGCCGGTTTTCAGATTGATACACGTGTTGAACATCCGCTTCCGGCTGTCAGCATCGGATCAGCAAAGCATCATTGCTTTCCTCGCATGCTTCTGATCGGATCTGATCTTCTTTTATTCTTTCAAGACACGTTTCTTCCGTCATGGTACTTCACTCTTGAGATTTGAATCTTCTGACTTTTGATCTGTATTGTCCGGTTTCTGTGTCTTGTGCATTATGATCCGGTTGGAATGTAATCTTTTGTTCTTCGTTAACCGGTCGCTTTGAGAAAGTGAAACCGGTTCCTGTGATCTTTTAACTCGATCACTTGAGGCTGGTTTCTTTGAAGTAGTAGCAACCGGTTTTTGATGCCTCAACCGGTTCCGGTTTGTTAAGTACCTGCACATGAAGATTAATCTCTGTTTAGTTTATTTGGCCGGTTCAAAAATTAATCTACTTAATTTTTCTATCAATTTCTCCCTTTTTGATTATTTAGAATAAATATTCAAAAATTGTAATGTGTGGCCGGTTTTAAGAAAATTAACTTACTTAATTTTTCTATCAATTTCTCCCTTTTTGATTATTTAGAATAAATATTCAAAACTTGTAATATATGGCCGGTTAACAGTATGAGTTCAGTTGCTTTGAGAGAAACGTGTTTGAAAAACATGAATTTGATTTTTGATAAATGTATGTTTTGAAGAAAAATAAGTAAGATTTTTAAGAAAAATATGTTTGAAAAACATGAAAAACATAAGAGATAGCAAAGTAACCAAGTTCTGAAACACAATAAAACATAATTGTTCAAAAATAATTATAGAGTTTAGGGCTTGGATGGTCCCCCCTTGTGTTGCTCTTTTTCCAGCTCTTTTTCCAACCGTCTTCTTTCTTCTTCTTGCCTTGCTCTGTGTTCTCTAGCACGTCTGTCGGCATCGATCAGCACACCGGCCCATACACTTGAATGACCGGTGCCCTTATTCTTAAGGTTGAAGTTGGCGCAAA
Source organism: Impatiens glandulifera (assembly GCF_907164915.1). Taxonomy (NCBI): domain Eukaryota; kingdom Viridiplantae; phylum Streptophyta; class Magnoliopsida; order Ericales; family Balsaminaceae; genus Impatiens; species Impatiens glandulifera. The sequence continues at coordinate 53,433 of NW_025919138.1, forward strand.
CTGGCTTTGGCGGTGGAGGAGGTGGAACAGTCGAAGGTCTGAAGCTTGGAGTTGCTGTGGATTCTCCGGTTGTCCTTCTCTTCCGTCTGTTAAGTTCCTCCGGATCTTCTTCTTCTTCCTCATCAAGCGGTTCCGCATTTACCGCAACCGGTGCGGCTGTTTTCTGTTCTACCCGCTTCATCACGTTTTTAATGGCACTTCGTTTCTTCTTGTTCTTGTTCCTTGTACTCATGGAGTGGGACGATTGACCTAGTATCGGTTCCTGGACGTTAGCCTGCTCCTCTTCATTGCATTGTTGGGCAAGCTCATGGTCTTTATCTTCAAGTTCCTTCTGTAGCCGTTCTCTTTCAATCTCTTCTTCTTGCAATTTCTGTGCGGTTTCAGCATCCTTTTCGATTTGTGTTTGGGTTGAGCTGATTTGAACCTTGGACATTTCCCCGATTTGAATTGCCATTGCTTGCAACATGTCCAAAAGTGGAGCGGTTGCGGCGTTGACGGACTCGGTAATCATGGCTTTAACTGTTGTTTGCATGGTCGTGTCCATCATGGTTTGTAGAGAATTTAACATTTTATCTTCAGCTACTGAAATTCTTTCGTCGGTTACTGCTTTAAAGTTCCTAAGGCATGAATCAGCTGTTTCCACCATTGCTTGCTTGATTTGATCTATGTCCAGAACTTTGACCGGTTGAGAGGCTTCTTGTTCCAGGTTTTCAGAGGTTCCGGATGTTTCACCACTTAAAAAGAAAGGCTTACTTTGATATAACTCAGCATTGTTGAATTGACGTTGGCAACTTTTCCACCATTGCTTGTCAAGACGATCGAAATTTCGCACAAGCTGTTCTCGTACCCCAAGAAATCGTTCGGCCATCTTCATTTCAATCGGTTCTAGTGTCTTTCCTTTGATTTCTTGAAAAGCATTCTCAACTGCCTGTAACCGAACGTTTTCAAGGATTACCGGAGCTTTGTTAAACGCCGGTTGGATTAGATTGGTGTTAGCTAGCTCAAGTGCCCTTTCTTCTAGCTTGACGAGTTTGTCCCACTGTCTGTTTCCACTAAAACCTGGAAGCATGTCGGATAATTTGGTTTCGCATCGGAGCTTCACCCACCGGATGTATGGAGCTAGCGCATCACTTGCACCTTTGTTCATGTCTTGAATAAATTCCTCAAATAGCTCATTTTCTTGCTCTATGGTGTATGGAAACTCGTCTCCGGTTATGGCTTCAGTTTGAGGGTCGATTTGCAACGTGCCCGTTCCGGTTTCCGTTGTTTCTTCAAAAAGAATGCCTTTGCCTTTGTTTACCGGAGTAGGTCCTTCTGGAGCTGTCTTGCCTCCTGCGGAAACGGAGGGTTCCTGTTCTTCAATATTTCCCTCCTGAGCCGGAGATGCAATATCTGTTGATTTGGTCGTCTCATCGACCGGTTGAACTTCTGTTTGATTAGGTATTTCAACCTGATTGTCTGGCTTCCGACGACTTGAAACATCGTCCTCTTCGGTTTCTCTTGTGATCTCCTGGACCACATTCTGAATTGCTTCTGAGGTATTCAGGCCCACATCGGCTAATACCTCTTCGGCTTGCTTACTGGGTGACTTGGAGGTTGCAGAGTGAACATTTCCCTCTGCCTCCTCCTTTGAGTTTGACTTGTTCTCCTTGCTCCCCGAAGATTCGGTTTGCCTTGGAGAATTGGATGGGATGGGAGTTGGGATAACGGTGTTGATTGGGATGGGCTGAAATACATCTGCGGTTCTTTCCGGTGGATTGTCCGAGGAAAGCGTTTTCTCGGAGTCCGCCGGTTTCTTTGAGCTTTTCTTTGCTGATACCTTCTTCCTCCTTTTCGGTTCTGGTGGAGCTTCTGCCTCAACCGCTTTTCGTGACGGTTTCTTCTGTCTTGTTTCTTCTTCAACTGGAACCGATGAGCTAGCTCCCTTAGATGATTTAGTCTTTGAAGATTTAGGTTTGATCGTCTTCTCCGGTTTTTCTATCATTGACTCAAAGTCAAGAATGTTGGAGATCGGAAGCGGTACTCCTTCACCTAGTTCCACATTAAGGAACTCAAGAATTTTGACGATTTGCATAGCATAGGCCTGCACCCGGCCATCTTTCTTAATCACCATTTGACAGAACTCTTCGTATATAACGTATCCCCAGTCCACCTTGTCGCCGCGGACAATGGCTAACAACATTCTGAGCTTAAGTTTTGTGAGGTTATCGAAATTACCTTCCCTTCCTTGAAGCGATTTGGCGATGACGGTCACTAACCATCTGTATTCCGGTTTTAGCTTGATCTTCCGGCTGGAATGGATCACCAGATCCTGACCTGAAAAAGATACAACCAACCGGGCAGCATTTGATTCTGCTTCGGTTAAGTCGAACTTTAGGTCTGAACCTGTGTTGGGTAGACCAAGTGCTTCCGCAAAAATTTCTTCGGTGATGAGGACGACCTTCCCGTTGACAGTCGCCGAGATCTTCCTCTTCGACAGCGTCGCCGTTGCCAAGAACTCCGTCACCGCCGCCGGATGAATGGTGAACGGACTAGAAAGGAACTTCTCCAACCCAGATTCTCGTAGAAGTTGAAGAACAGCCTTGTTCTTGTCGTCAGCATGCTCATCAATATCTGCGAAATCTACCTGCAACATCCATTGAAATGGAGCTTTGCCTAGATCCATGATAGTGTTTGAGAAAGGAAAATGAAGAGTGATGATGATCGGAGAGAAGAAAGCTTTGAAGTTCTGGAAATTTTTAGAGAGAGAAAGCACATGTGTTGAATGGGCTGATTTGAGTTTATATAGATGGCGGTTTCAAGCGGTTTTGAAGATGAATCGTCAATTTGATGTTTTGGCGCCAACTTTCCCTCCAAAAAGTTACTGCCGTAACTTTCGGCGGTAAAAGCGGGAATTCGATGGGCGGTAAATTTTGAGAGGTAAAACCATGGGCGGTTAAGATTTTTCAAAAATTTTTTTTTTTTTTTTTTTTGTCTTTGCTCGAAGTTCCGGTTTCTCTTGAAGTCTTGTTAACCGGAGATAGTTAAGTTAACTTTAAGTTTTTGTATAAGTTTGAAGAACCGGAAGGGAATAATGAAAATGAAAAGCCGGAGACTTTTTAAGAGTTGAAATATTTCATTAATAAGAGAAAGAACATGATTAACATTGGAGCGGTTCTGGTCGTACAGCAAAATGACCAGAAACCGGAAAGAAAACGAAGAGAAAAAGATTTATTCAGTAAACCATCCTCCTTCCAACCTCCTTTCATACCACTTCTCCATGGTGTTTTGAGGAGACCGTTCCTGAATTCTTAACACACATTTATAGACCATATCTATAGTGATGGTGTTGAAGGATCCAACCGGAACACCTTTTCCAAGGTTGCGACGCTTGGACATGAGAAACCGGGTGATCTGAGGAGCGTAGCTGATCCTTCCTCTTTTACCGGTCATAAGCTGCTTCAGCTTATTGAAGAGATAGGACGCCCAGTTGATGGCAGTTTCGCGGATGATGGCTATCTTAATATCGAATGCCTCCCGGCTGTAGTTCTGATTGGGCATTCGGCCTATGATAGACCTTTGGACCAAATCGTGAAAGACTTGGTAGTGAGGAGCGAGATCTTCTTTCTTCCCAAAGTCCTTAACAGGAGTTTATGAGGAAGAGAAGATCTTGAAAAAGGTTTCCTTAGCCGGTAAATACGGCGTTGGAAAATCAGAGAAACCTTCCGTTGGAAGGTGAAAGAAGGTGGCAAATTCCTCCTCAGAAAACTGGAGGAACTGACCGTCGATGATGGTGCGAATGCTGCCATCATCCAAAACATGACCGTTGTTGAAGAATTCGCATACCTCCTCCACGAGGATGAGGTCCGAACCCTTGAGAAAGCCTTTCAGGCCAGACTCTATGACATGCTGATAAATGCATTCATAGTCGTAGTTATGCTTGATGTCTTCAAAATCAATGATCAGAGTGTTTCTTATCTCGGCAGACATGATGATGAAGAATGAAGAAGGTTTGAGAGAGTTCTTGAGCTTTCGAGTTTTTAGAGAGAAGGAAGCTTTGAAGGCGTGTTTTGAAAAATGGAACTTGAGCCCCTTTTATAGCCTGGAGTGAATGAGAGCATTTAATGCGAGGATTTGAAAATCTAGCCGTTTATACTCAGTCATTAATGTTTTTTTTTTGTGATTTTTCAAGAGAATAAAGGTAAGTCTTGTCAAATCAAGTCAGGCATGCTCTTTGATAATGAAAGTTTATGTTCCCAAGAGTGAAATGATTTATTCTTGATACGACGCATTGAATATTGTAGATTTTGACTTGGAAAGGAAAGAAATCTGATTTGATTCATTGATTGAAGTACGAAACCGGTAGTACAGCAAAAGTACCGGTTTTGTAAAGGAAAGATAAAAGAAAAGAGGAAAGACAGGTTTTAGACATTTGATGACTCAGCCGCTTGAGCATTTGAAGCCTCAGCCGCTTGAATTCTTCTGGCTTTAACCGCTTCCCACCGGTCGATCATCTCTTGTACTCGTTCTTTGGTGAGCACGTGCCTTGGGTAAAGAGTGACAAAGGGTCCGGAGTGGATGTCCAGACTTGCACAGAAACCGCTCAGCTGAGGAGCGTAGCCGGTTTTGTTGGAGAGAATCATCTTCTTCAGGTTACTGAAGATGATCCAGGACCAGTTGACCGGTGTCCCAACCGTTACGGCGATCATCATCTCGAATACCCTTTGAGTGTAATAGTAACTTTTCTCTCTGCACAAGACAGATTTTCCCAGAATCTCGCAGAGAATCTGGTACTTGTGAGAAAGTTGACTCTTAGCACCCCAGGGTTTAACCGGGACGTCAGATCCTGAGAACCGGCGACACATTTCTTCCATTGTCACCGGAGAGTATGTTAGGTCGGTTACCCCTTCATTGGGTAAACCGCAGTATACAGCGAAATCTGTCTCGCTGAATAGGAATTTTTGACCGTAAACCTGTGCAACGAGTATATCTCGATGCACCTCTTTCACGGTTTCAAATAGTTCTTCGACTACAAGGTAGTCGATGATGAACCTGTTTTCAAGAAAACTTCTTAGCCCACTCCTTTCTATGGCTAAGAACATTTCCTTTACTTCATGATCCTCATATTGGTAGATTGATTCAAAATCTGCCAATAGGATCTTCTTGGCTAGGGAGTTGGTATTCATGTTTTTGAGAGAGAGGATTTTATCTCAAGAATGATTCTTGTGAATAGTGAACTTGTGATGTTTTAAGAAGGATTAAGGATGGTTTATATAGCCCGGGGATTCGGCTTGGTCTTTAATGAGGCTAAGCATGCCTGATGATGTCATTAGCTATTTAATAGACTTAACTTGTTGAAGTAACTAATGGTTATTTCCAAGATAAATCTAATAATTACTAAGATAGCAATGATGAAAAATATCTATTGACAATATGTAAGTCTCCCTCTCTTGATGATGGACACATGTCGTCATCTCGATTGTGGTAGACTCGTTTTTAATTAATCACAGGCTTCATGTTTCAAAACATGCACGACAACTCGGTCGGTCATCTCAGGTTAACCGGAAAAGTTCATTTCATCAGACCAGAGTGCATATGTACTGAGCGGTTTTCCATAACCGGTTTTAGTAGGATATTTCCGTTTATGAAGAAAAGTTGATTAATGTCAACAATTGTTCAACTTGGATTTGTTTCATCCACTTCAACCTGGTTATTTCAACCGTATAGTAAACATACATTTGATTTGAGTTTATGAAGTAGTCGGGCATAACCGGAGACTTCCTCCCGGTTAGCATATTTGATTTATTAATGGCCTATTTGAATATGGTTTGAGAAGTTTTAGCTTCTCCTTGAACGCATATTCCGGTTTTATGTACACGCATGCATTATGATTATATCAATTGATTAAGATTAGTAAGACCCAAGATATTTCGAAAATGTGAAAACTTAGCTTCCTGTAGCGGTTTCGTGAAGATGTCCGCTACTTGTTGCTCGGTCGACACATATTCCAGCCGGATGTGTTTCTCTTGAACATGCTCCCGGATGAAATGATGTCGGATGTCGATATGCTTTGTTCTTGAGTGCAACACCGGATTATATGTGATCGCTATGGCGCTGGTGTTGTCACAAAATATTGGAGACTCCTTTGCTTCTATTCCGAAGTCCCTGAGTTGCTGTTGAATCCAGAGGAGTTGTGCACAGCAGCTTCCAGCCGCTAAGTACTCCGCCTCTGCGGTTGACGTTGCAACGGATGTTTGTTTCTTGCTGCTCCAAGTGACTAACCGGTCACCCAGAAACTGACAGGTTCCACTTGTACTCTTTCTGTCGATTTTGCATCCCGCGTAATCGGCATCTGAGTAGCTTATTAGATTGAAGCTCGAGTCTTTTGGATACCAGAGTCCCACTTCTTGAGTTCCCTTCAGATATTTCAGGATTCTTTTAGCTGCCGTATAATGAGTTTGCTTTGGGTTTGCTTGGAACCTTCCGCATACTCTAACCGCAAACAGAATATCAGGTCGGCTTGCCGTGAGATACAACAGCGATCCGATCATTCCTCGATATGCTGTGATGTCAACGGCTTGATCATCTTCATCTTTGTCTAGCTTCACGGAAGGACTCATTGGCGTAGCCGCTTCGGCACATGTATCCATCCCAAATCTCTTCAGCAGTTCGGCTGTATACTTCGGTTGGCTTATAAAGATTCCGGCTTCCATCTGCTTAACCTGAAGTCCTAGAAAGAAGCTCATTTCCCCCATCATACTCATTTGAAATCTATCAGTCATCATTTTCGAAAATTTGTCACATAACTTTGGGTCGGTTGACCCGAATATGATATCATCAGCATAAATTTGAACAAGTAAAATTTGCTCCTTTCTTTCAAATTTAAATAGGGTTTTGTCTACTGAACCTATTATAAATTTGTGATCAAATAGAAATTGAGTCAAAGTATCATACCAAGCTCTTGGAGCTTGTTTCAAACCGTAAAGAGCTTTATTCAGCCGGTAAACGTGAGTTTCATGTTCTGGATTTTTAAAACCTGGAGGTTGATTAACATACACCTCTTCATTTACTTTACCGTTTAGAAAAGCGCTTTTAACATCCATTTGATAAACTTTGAACTTTTTGAAAGCTGCATATGCTAAAAATATTCTAATGGCCTCAAGTCTAGCTACAGGGGCGAATGATTCTTCAAAATCAATCCCTTCTTCCTGCTTATAGCCTTGAGCCACTAACCGGGCTTTGTTCCTCGTAACTAAACCGTCTTCATTGAGTTTATTTCTGAATACCCATCGTGTGCCTATAACCGGTTTGTTTTTTGGTCTAGGAACTAGGTACCAGACTTTATTTCTCTCAAACTCGTTTAATTCCTCTTGCATTGCCAAGATCCAATCTGGATCTGACAGTGCTTCATCCACCTTTTTCGGCTCAATTTGTGATATGAAAGCAGAGTTTCCATAGTGATCCAAATTTTGTTGCCTAGTTCGGACGGGTGAGGATATGTTACCTATTACTAGTTCAAGAGGATGATTTTTGTTCCTTCTGAGGTTAATCCGAGACGTGTCTACCAAGCTTTCGGCTGGCTGATCAAGGTTAGACTGATCGGTAGGTTGAACAGAGTCAGACCGACCGATTTCTTCAGTAGAAACTGAAACGTCAACTTTCTACGGTAAGGCAGCTTGATCAGGCTGAATTTCAACATCAACCGCTTGGTCCTTGACAAAGCGTCTAAAAACCGGAACCTCGTCTTCATCATCAGAATAGATATTAAAATTTTCCATTCTGTTGTGAAGGTCGAAGGGTAATGCAGTGTTTCGCTCAACCGATTCATCGAAAACAACGTGTGCGGTTTCTTCAACTGTTAAAGTCCTAGTATTGTATACTCTGTAGGCTTTACTCACAGCTGAATATCCCAACATTATTCCCTCATCGGATTTAGCATCAAAGGCGGTCAAGTACTTCTTGTCGTTATTGTGAACAAAGCATTTACTGCCAAAAATTCGAAAATACCGTACACTTGGAATTTGATCAAAATAAATTTCAAAAGGAGTTTTCGAAAACCGTTTAGTCACTAGAGATCGATTTTGTGTATAGCAAGCGGTGTTGATAGCTTCAGCCCAAAACTTTTGAGCGATACCCGAATCGGCTATCATTGACCTTGCGGCTTCCTTGAGAGTTCGGTTTCTTCTCTCAGCCAGGCCATTTTGTTGAGGAGTTCTGGCACTAGACAACTCGTGCCTAATACCGGAATCATCAAGAAAAGTAGTTAAATTACTGTTAATAAACTCAGTTCCTCTATCACTTCTAATTTTGTTTACTCGAATAGATTTTTCGTTTTGTATTCTCAAAATCAGTTTAATCAAGTTTGAAGTTGCTTGATTCTTAGAAGCTAGGAAAGTAACCCAAGTAAATTTGGAGTAATCATCAACAACTACCATAGTATAATACATGCCTCCTAAACTAGTTACTTTAACCGGACCGAACAAGTCCATATGCAACAGTTCTAAACATCTTTCAGATTGATAATTTCCTTTACTTTTAAAGGATGATTTCACTTGTTTTCCCATTTGACGTGCAGCACATACTTTATCTTTTGAAAATTTAACATTTGGAAAGCCGTGAACCAGTTCCTTGGAACAAATAAAGTTAATCGTTTTGAAATTCAAGTGATTTAACCGTTTGTGCCAAAGCCAATTTGGATCATTTCCGGCTATCATACACACAGGTTTTTCGAAATCAGTTTTCCAGTTCACTTTGTAAATGTTTCCTAACCGGTAACCGGTTAACAACGTGTCATCATTTGATTTTTGACTAAACATAGTTTTTAGAAATTCAA
>NW_025919138.1:761732-808010 GCF_907164915.1 Impatiens glandulifera
ATGGAATCAAGGTAACTTGCAACTTCAAATGGTTAATACGATCCATATTCTTGATCAAACTTAGCGGCGAGCGACCTGAGCGATTTTTCTCCGTTGTTCTCCCTCTCTCTCTAGGTCGTTCAGTAATGATAAGGAGTTTCCAGCATCATGGACTATTTTCACTCAAGGCGCCAAATTCTGGCAATCCCAAATGATCTTAAGGGCTTGTTTGTTTTGTTTCATATAAATTATTTCCAATAAATCAAATTAAGGCCTTGTTAGTTTTTTTTTTTAAATTAAGAGAGAGAAAATTAAATGATGGGTGATGATATTGATGAAATATGATTACTTTTAATAAAAAAGACTTAAATAATATTAATATATATAAATAATATAAAATAATAATTTAAAATAAAAGACATTTTAATATTTTGTTTATGAAATAAATAATGTGATTTGTGAGAAGTTATTGATTGAAAAATTAATTTTATAAAAATTAAAATAAAACTTTTACCAAATTAACCCTTAAAAACTCAAAACATATTTTTATGTTTAGGTTGAATTATCTGTGTGGGCCAAAAATGGATTATTTACAATTAATTATTTGTGTAATGAACTATTATGTTCTATTTCATATTTAAATCTAGTATGTTACCCCCAACTTTAATTTAAAAAGTAATGATTTAAATAATTTAATTAATGAAGTGATTGATTGCTAATAAACTTTGTAACCTTTTTTTAATTTGCTCAATAGTTGGTTAATAATTTTTAAATTACTTTAATTTGGTTGCGGTCATGCTCTTCAATTTGTGGCAAATTTTAAATGTTTAGAATGAATTATTTGTTTATGCCAAAAATGGATTATTTACTATTAATTATTTGTGTATTATATAGTAACAAAAATGGAGTTTTTCTTTTATATTTTTTTGCTTTAATTATTATATAGTAACCGGTTATCATAAATAACTGTACACTATTATGGTGAGTTTTTAGTATATTTTTAATCTAAGACTCAGGACTATAAGAAAAAGAAAAAAATATATTAACATCTCTATCAAATTTTGTTATTTATTTAATACAATCAATCAATGGTAAATACACAATAATAAAAATAAATGTCTTTAATATTGGAATCTAAACACATTCTTGTATAGGTTAGTTATCATATAATTGTCCTTCAATTTTTAAATAAGAAAAATAATAAGGAAAAATGCTAAAATAAATTACTATAATTGTGAAACAAAACAAATCCATAAGGTTGAAATATCCATGTTAAAAACATTACAAAAATCTTAAAAAAATAAAATAGAATGAATCGAACCATATCAATTTTGAGAATTTAATGTATTCACTATTTTTTTTCTTCTAAATATGTCAATAGATAACATTTTAATTACATGTGGGCCGACACTACGTGGCTGGATGATTCTTTTTGGCCTTCATTTAGTATCTTGTTAGCATGAAATGATGATTTATACGAGAAAAAAAATACTTGTCTATCAATGAGTATTCATTTCAAGAACAGTGGAGACAACTTCACACGGAAACGGATGATTTCGACAATTTACAAGCCTTTGTTACCCTAGTTCAAGTCCGACTTCTTAAGTAAGCTCCTTATAGGGCTCTTAGATGAGATTTGTCTATAGTGTTTGTTGGGACATGAGTGTAGCAAGACATGTAAATGAGCGAAAGGGGTCAAAAGACTCACACAGTCTTGTGTTGTGAGTTTTGTGAGACGATCAAACACTTTGACTTATTAGTTGGCCTTTGGTAGGCTAACAGTTCCCATTCAGCAATCTTGTATTGACCATATAGTGAGGTTTCAATCCTCCTAAGTGACCCGACTTGTTTTAAAAGGTTTTTTTTCGTAGTTGTTCATATAACTAGTACAATTTGATTGATTTGTAAAGTAGTGGAGTTGGTTTCTTTTAGTAAGATTTGAGAATAAGTAGTTGGCCGGAGACTTAATCATACATACATTTACGGTGATTCAACTAGGTGATGGTTCTCCTTTATGACAATTTTTCGTGGACTTGAAAACTCTTCCAAAATTGTTTAAAGTTGATTTGTTGGTGACGTGCTATCTTATGCACAAAAGTTGAAACTTTTCGATTAATTGATAAGGAAAAAGATGCATAACCTCTAAGATTCTAAATTTAGCTTTCGTATTTAGGAGGAGAATACTAAGAAAATAATGCTATTAATGTTCGATTTATCTGAACTAAATTCTAATTTATTTTGAAAATTAAAACTAGCGTGAAAAGCGTACATATACTTATATTCTTTTAATCTTTTTTCCCCTTAAAATAGAATTATATTTTCAATTGAAGAGTACATCATTATCTTTATCTCTATTGATGAGATATCTCAATTTGGGACAGCATAATATTAATTATTTAGTTTTGTTATTTATAATTTAACCATGTAAAAATTAAAATATCACTTATATACCCTTACTTTATATGAATGACAAATATACTCATAAGCTATAAACTTAATTTTACATTATATTATATTATTTTGACTTATATTAATATGACATTTGTAAAAAAAATTTTATTATACTTGTGACTCATTAAATTCTAATAATCTCTCACTAAATAACATATACACAAAATAAATGTGTCAACCATAATGTGCAATTTTTTTTTTGTGTAATCTCAATCATATGTTGTATAAATATATTAATTAATTATATCAATATAGGATCAAAGAGATCGCCGATGTATTTAATCACAACTAGAACCAAACAATGATCACATAAATCAATACAATAATTGAAGAATCATATCATTATGCGAGACGTGAATATTTAATGCGCAACAATCTGTTCATGTCAATTTTCAACAAGTTCTATTTAAGTGAGATCAAACTTTTATCATTAATGTATAAAATGACTTTAAAACATTATTATAACTGGAATATAAGTGTATACACAAACATTTGTAAGTCATAAAACAACAATATAATATAAACTCCCATTTAAACTAAAGATCCTAAAAACAAATTTGGGAAAAAAATATATCCATAAGGGGGTTAAGTACATAGCCCGCAAACACACTTAACCATTTAACTAGACGCATAATTTATCACCTGAAGGGCTCGAACTCAGGGCCTTTCAAGGAGGCTAGAGATATTCACTCTTATTGCCGCTAGGCTAGAAGAGGGGATAAAAGATCCTTAATATTAAAATACCCATGCGAGTAGTGTGCTCATAAAAGACCTTGTGTAGCAAGTCTTTTGTAAGATATATGATAACATGGAGTTTGTTCATATATGTTATATGCTTAATTGTCTATTATGTACTATTTCTTTAACAACAAGAAATTTAATATCAATAAAATTTGACTTTCACTAATTATTACTAAAGGTTATAAGAAATGATCACGATTAAAATATATAATTCCTTTCTTTCGGTTTAAGTTGTAACATTTGATCCGGAGGCATACTTGTTGAAATGGAAATGGAGACATTAGATCAATCTAAAGAAGTTGAAAATGTCATTAATTTTCAACTCGATATGTATAATATATAATTTAACCAAAAGATAATAAAATTAACCTCATATCTCATATAAATACAGGAAGTTGGTGACAAATGTAGTTTTTTTTACATAATTAGAATATCACATCGGATGATATATGAGTGTGAGTAGTTTCTTAGTATATATAAGAAACTCTTCTCACAAATAGAATCCCACATCGGAAGATGATAAGAGTGAGAGAAGTTTCTTAGTCTTTAAAAGTAACTCTCCACCATTTGATTTGTACTGGCACCCAATATTTGTATCTCTTCTTCCTTATTAATTGATAGTCTTTGTGCTCAGAGATATAAAAAACATTTGGCCGAACTTTGTTATCAAATTCATAGTGTGTTCTTTTTATGTTTCTTCTTTTATTCTATCAATTTTCCACAACAAGTGGAATTGGAGCCGAAGGTTTGTCCTTGACATGGCGGTTGAGGCTTCAAATGGGAATCAACTCCTTCGTCATCCTGGACAAGAACCTTGATGTCGAATTTGAAATTTTTGGTAGAATTTTTTAATGGTATTGGTCATTTTGACATGTGGCAATGTGAAGTTCTAGATTGTCTTTTCCACTAGGGTCTAGACGCTGCTATTGAAGTCAAAAAGCCATATACTATTGAAAAAAAAGAATGGGGTATCATGAATCGATTGGCATGTAGAACAATTCGATCGTTCCTGTCTAGAGAGAAAAAGTATGTCGTGAAGAACAAAACTTCTACACAGAAACAATGGAAAGCCTTGTAAGAAAAATTTCTGAAGAAGAGTGGTCAAAATAAGCTCCTTATAAAAGAACATTTGTTCCAGTTTTATTCAAGTCATGTGCCACTATGAATGAACACATCACTAAGTTTAATCAATTAGTAGCATATTATTTAAATCTTGAGGTGTAATTTGAGGATGAAGATCTATACTTGATGTTGTTATTGTCCCTTTCTAATTAATTTGAATATTTAGAAATATCGTTACTTATTAGGAAGATAAATTTATCTTTTCATGTTGTAAGTTCTATTTTATATAGTCACGAATTGAGAAAGAAGGAAAAAACAAAATAGCTATAATAGATGAAGAATTGGTGGTCAGGGGCCGTCAACAAAGTAAATCAAAATGGGAAGGAGGAAGATTCAAAAGTATACTTGTCAAAGATGAATGTGCTTTCTGTCATGAGGAAGGAAATTGGAAGAATAACTACCCAAATTTGAAGAAAAAAGAGAAAGATTTTAAAGATGAAAATGTTGCAAAAACTAAGGTAATGCAAATTCAAAATTTTCTTTGTCAATGTCACACACAACATCACATCCTAACACATGGATATTGGACTCAATCTGCATTTATTATATGACACCAACTCGAGAGTGGTTCTTTTACTTTAAAAATTACATGGTGGAGTTGTTTACATGAGAGATGCTAATACATGTAAAATTGTTAGAAATCTTGTCTTGATTAATAGAATATATATATATATATGATGTTACAAATAAATAAAATTAAATTAAATATACGAAAAAGGAAATCACCGATTGAGATGTTGATTTGAGGCATGTATTTACCACATTTCTCTTAAAACAGTTCAATCGTCTCCCGTTTGTGTTGGAGCTTATCGCAAATGAATATCTCTGAGGGTATAATGAATCTAGTAGTGATTCTTCACTAGAATCACTACGGATCAAACTTGATCAATGTTCCTGAACAATAACTGGGTTTCAACAGAAAATATCGAGCAAAGAACTCGAAAAACACTCACAAAACGAGAAGAGGTCTTTTAGAATTCTAGTGTGAGAAAATATAAGAGGATAGTGTTTTTGTACATGAGATGGTGTGGGATATAATGCCTATTTACATTGTTGAAATAATAAACTGTTAATTAAATCATCAATTGATCCAACAATTGACATTACTTGCCTCTTCATTTACTTTAATATTTCTTCTTAATGAAGGGTAATTGTTTATCAAAATTAAGTAAGACATTTTTTTTAATACTCACGTTACATGGTTTTTTCAATTGTTAATAATAATATTAATTTATAAAACAATTAATAATAATAAACTCATGTAAGTTACACTAGAGATTAATAACATTTGGTTAATTGGTCATCAAGACATTTTAAATTAATTCAAATTATACATTTGGATCAAATTTCACCCATTAATTCACGTTTGAATTTAATGTGAATTTGATATAATTTTATTACCCACATTCTAATTTCCATTCATTAATGGAATTTATATAGTTAGTTTAAAATTTCCAAAAAAAATAAAAGAGATATGTTCAATAAAGCTGTGAAATGATGATATGTCCACCAGAATTATCAAAGATGTTTGGTACATACCAAATATAAAAAAGAATCTCATTTCTTTGGGTGCCTTGGAGTTACAATGCCTACATGTGGGAATAAAAAAATTGAATTCTTAAAGTAATCTCTATAGCACTATTGATGTTGAAATCTATCAAGAAAAGTAATAATCAATATTACTATCAAGGTAATATAGTTAATAGGACATCTACAACTGTATCAACTTCCGACATTAGTAAAGAATCAGAGGAACAAACTTTGGCATATGCGTTTAGGAAATGCCGGTGAGAAATCAATGAAATTTTTTGTTAAACAATGATTGTTGAAAGGTACAAAAGTTTATAAACTAGATTTTATGAGCATTGTGTTCTCTCGTACCAATTGTTAGAGTTATGTGAGAAATTAAAACTTGCAGAAATCTTCTTTTAATCTTTTTTTTCCTTAGAATTAAATTGTTATATTTATCTCTCTATTGATTTGGGACACGGAACCCACAATGACTTTATGATTCTCCTAAAAGAGAGGTAGAGTCCCATTACATACCTTTAAATTTGGGGATACATAAATTTTTCTCACGATTGAGGAGTTTACGTCCATCTTGATCATCAGGACCAAAAACCTAATTCAACTTAAGACATTCACCGAGTCCATTTCATTGAGGAAGATACTACAAGAGGAATTCGCCATATCCGAATCCCTATTGAAGAGGAACATAATTGACCAACAGAAGTAGTACAAATTTGTGGTCAAAGACAACCTTGTCACAAAATTCGACAAGGAGAACCTTATGACTATCACCATCTTCATGACCCATTTCCTACTCTTGCCTGACGTTGACAAGCCCTCATCCAAGGTATTTGGGGCCGCTTATCTCATGTAGTGAGGAGATAAGAATATATCGGGTCTAGTGCTATCCAAGACCTTGATAGGTTTGAACGAGAATGTCTCGATGGGGATCTCCCATTTATCCTATTATCATGGTTTTTTGAGAAAGTTAAGAGCATCCTTTGAATTCCTTCTAAGTATTTATTGGCTCCCAATACTTAAAGGAGTCATCTACTCTTGGTAAAGCTAGACGATCTAATATCATGTGATATGCCTATACGCGATTTGATGCCATGATATAGCATTTCTGAGATGGAATATGACATAGAGGACTTGCTCATGATCTAAGAGTTCAGACTAAATATATAAATGACTTATTATACGAATTCCTTATTCAAATAATTCGGTCTAGACGTGATGATCCCATCAACGAGAACAAATATAACTTTTTTTTTTGAGAAAATGGTTAAATCCATTTCATTAAAAATATTTTTGGTCTTTGGACCACAAAAATTGTTTATAAAGCTCTAATGTCCATATTCATTATGAGAAGAAAATTTTCTTTGGAATTAAAGATACTCTCTAGACGAATATCCTTAATCGGTCTAACTAGACAAGGGTGTCTAAAAGAAACAGTATGTACTTAGACGTATTTTTGCTCACAATCCATACATCTAAGTTTATATGTTGAGGTGTTATACCTACGCAATTAGACGGACACGTCTAATAGGCATTAGACGTTTTTACGTCTTGAGCAAAAGGATGTTCACGTCTAATAAACACACGTCTAACACATGGTGTTTATGCGGAATTAGACGAACACGTCTAATAAACATTAGACGGATTTGTTATAAACACGGAATTAGACATATGCGTCTAATACACTCATCCGTCTAATAGACGCTATGTTATATGGATTTATGAAGTAAGAAAAACGTTTAACAACGTGTCGATTAGACTGATCAAGGACAGCTGTCACACGCTGAGAGCTATCTACTTTTCCCACTCAAAATATCAAACAGTCATCTCTTAATAACATGAAGACACGTGTCTACCAAGTTTGGAGAAAATGACTAATATACCCTCACTTTTAATGATGATTTCTTGAAAAAGGACGTCTAACATTTATTAATGGGCCATACCCCTAGAGTAGACGGTTATTCTGTATTTCCCTCTTTCATCTATATAAGGACATTTCTACATGATTTTGAAAACTTGCAATCTCTCGAAATCTCTAAGAACCCTAGCTCTCTTGCATTTCTCTAACTAAGTCTCTCTGAAATATCATATCGATTCACATTCTCTCAAAAATGGTGAAGAAAATCACTATCGGTCACTGTACTTTGCAGGTGGACTTTCCATCGGTGTATTCTTTTGATCAACCGGAGGTGGTGAAGATGTTCCAAACTCTAGAATATTCTGGGTTAAGGAAGTATCTTGGCGGACCGTTCATCTTCTATGAAGACGAAGTTTGCGAGTTCTTCAAGACGGCAGTTATGGTGGATGATTCCATCGTAGCAACCGTCAACGGAACGGAGATCTCTTTCGACGAAGCAGTTTATGTGGAGTTCTTTAAACTTCCGACGGAGGGTCATCTGTTCGCCTTGGTGCTCTCTTCAGAAATCATGGAGGAGATGAAGAAAACTTTCTCTGCAGACGGTTCAAAGATCCATGTACATGGATACAAGAAGTTATTCAAACCACAATTCATTCTTCTAAACGACGTGGTGGCGAAGGCGTTGCAAGGGAAGGCTGGTTCCTTCCATCTATATAGTCAAGACCATTTTGACTATATGTGTGCCATTTCGAAAGGGATCCAGGTAAACTGGGCTCATACCCTTTTTCAGAATCTGTGTTACTCTATCAGCCAGACGAACAAGGAGAGTATAACGTATGCGGCTCAACTAAGTCACTTGTTGAAGAATTTGAGGGTTCCCGTTGGTGAACCAGCGTAGATCAACTCTCTAAGAGTTTTTACTGCTCTTACGGTGGCTAGCACTTTGACGAGGTTGAAGAACAACCTAGAGTCTGCATCTGGTGCTTCTAGTTACCAGACCGGTGGAAAGCCTTCCACTCGATCAAAGCCCTCTACTTCTGTTCTGTCAACAAGGACAAAGAGAACCAAAACTGTGAACAAATCGGAGGCCAGTTCCTCCAGTATGAAAAGTCCAAATCAGAAGGACTTAGAATCTGTTGATTCAAGGGTGAAGCAAGGTCCAGGCGTACTTGCTGCAACCCCAATGACATTGTTATCCACTCCCTCAACCTATTTGAGGAAACCTTCAAGGTCGTTTGCCTCAAAGGAGAAGAAGACAAAGGCTCCCCGCGCGTCTAAATCTGCTAAGGTAAAGTCTTCTAAATCTTTGGTTGTTGTGCCAAAATTTGATGTTCCCAAAGTGGAACAAGCTGGATCTATTTCTCTCCTTTGAGAGAATCTGCTAAAGGGCCTACTGTTGAGTCAGCCGGTCCAAATGATGAAACTGTTGACAGGGCTGAGTCTCCTATTATACAATCTGATCATGTAGTCGTCGGTGCTACAGAGTCATCTCAACCAGAACAAGGTGATGCTCTTACCCTTGTAGCTGGTGAACCCAATATTCCTGCTCCCAAAGATTCCTTGGTGGTCGGGAAAATTGTTTGTAGAGAGCTTCCTACTGAGCTCTGTATGAAACCTCAATCTGCCTTCAAATTGTTGCGGTCCAGAAAAGGGACAAGAGGAATTGTGATTTGTGAACCTAGACCAGCTCCAAAACACGTAGAGGTTGTTGGAAAAGGAAAATCCATTGCAACTCAAGCTCCTAAGAAGGTATTTGAAGCAAGAGACATCGTTGACCTTATTCTGGATCAAGTTAAAGCTCTCGCTGCTGAGAAATTGGAAATTTATGAGTCCTGGTCCATGGAGAGGTTGTCCTCCAAGTACAACGACTCTCTGTCTAACGCTGCCATAGCAAAAGAATGGAAGAAGAGGGTGGTAAACGAAAAGAAAGTCTTGAAATGGGCAAGAACTTCAGATGTGGGTGAAGCTCTGAATAAAAGAGAACTAGTGGAAGCTTGTATTCTTGGAAAAGCGCTCTTTCCAATTTATGAAGCCAGGAAAGCTAACTTCAACCCTGATGCAAAAGGAGCTGATGTTGAAGCAAAAGTATTGAAAAAGTTGAATGATATCTTGGAAAGCTATGTCACTACTGCTTCTAGACACATTCATGGCGCCGATTGCTTTGGCGCAGAACCTCTCAACGAAGAAGAAGCTATGGACATTCAAGATGCTGATAATGATGAGCTAGATGTTGCTCTCTTGATTGAATTTAGGAATATTTCTGCCGAAGAGAGACGCATTCTAGATCATCCTGTCCAAGGACTTCTGAATGAAGAAGAAGAAAATGTGAAGGTTCAAGAGCCTGAACAAGCTCTTGAGATAAATAATGAAGAAGTCATCATAGAAGACGTGACTGAGGAGGCTTTGAAAGCTCCTATTGAAGAAGAAGTGATTTTCACCCCTGTTGCGACAGAGGTTGTTCAAGGAAAATTGGCCGAGGACACTCAGCCAGAAACTGCAAAAACTGAGGGGGAACCCTCAAAAGAGAAAGACAATGAATAAGAAAGTTCCTCATCTGAGGAGGAACATGAACATCAACCAACGTTTGTGAAGCCACGTTTGTTTCCCGATGGCATTGTAGGAAGTGTTCACGAAAACATCAACATTCCCCGTCACTACTCTGGAAATCTACTTGAAAGATTTGAGAGGGCATAAAAAGAAATTGAAGAAGAAGAACAAGAAAAAGCTGCTAAGAATGCTGAAATGAATCAGCCGGAGCAATCCTTGCAGGTTCATACAAACTTTGAGCCTATTCAAAGTATGGCAGCAGAGTCTGAAGAAGTGTCGTCTCACGAAGAGTCATCTGCTGAAGGAAATAAAGTGCTAAGATCTATGAGGTCTATGCTCTCCTCAACTCAGAAGACTATGTGTCAGACAATGAATTCAAGGGAAGAGGAAAGAGTGAATTTTGGCAATATCTTCAAGATCCTCTCTAAGCTGGATAAAACTTTGAAGAAGAACACTTATGAGAGCCACATTGCGAATGTAAACTTTTCAAAGTTTGAAAAGGATCTCTTCAACCGTCAAAGTGAATTATTTGATATTGAAAGGCATATCAACGATGAACGCCACATCGAAACAATGGAGGAATTCTGTCTGGTGAAGAATCAAATGGTAGAAATGCAGGGTTGCATGAGAAGGAACGACAATGAACGTCGGGAATTCGCTGACTCAATTGCTAGAAAGTTTCAAGCAAAAGAGGATGCAATGGCCAATGCTGAAGGTGCTCAACCTCGTCCAATTCAAGGTGAGTCAAGCAGAAAGAATGATGGTGTGTCAACCGGGACAAGATCCAGGCGAGCTCCAAATTCTAATGACAATCCTAGGCCAACCTAGAGAGGTGGTGGTCGAAGCGGTGCTGAGCGTGGAGGTCGAAGTGGTGGTGGCCGGAGTAGGCTATCCAATGTTGATCAAGGTGGATGGGCCAGTGTTGGTGAACGTGGAGGAAGATCAAGTGCAGGCGGTCGTGGTGGTCGCGGCTATCCTTATTTCATGAATATGCTCACCGGGCAAGAGATGAGTCCAACCGATCCTCGAGTTAAAAGGGAAGAACAATGATCTCTCTTCTTTTACTCTACTTAACTTTATTGAAGATGGTTTATTGATGGTTTCTCGAATACTGGTTTTTGGATGAATGATGTAAGTGAACAAGGTGTTTGTTTAGTTATTTGATGAATGCATGTTTTGATATAGGTATGCATGTCTGTAATTTCTTTATCAAAAAGGGGGAAATTGTTGGGTCAAATTATTTTGACTAAGTGTTGAAATAATTTACCCTCTGATATTTTGATGATGAAATAACTTATGAGCTTTGATACAGGTGTATTGAGACAATACGTTATTAGACTTGGATCTAATGTGGGTCATTAGACCGATTTTGATCTTCATTTGCATAAAATTAGACGCACAGTCTAACTCATCGGAGTTAGACGTGTAGTCTAATAGATGTAAAGAATTAGACGCAAGTCTAATGAATACACGGAATTAGACGTAAGTCTAATAGAATTAGACGTACAGTCTAACTCATCGTAGTTAGACGTGTAGTCTAATGTAAAGAATTAGACGCAAGTCTAATGAATATACGGAATTAGACGTAAATCTAATAGAAGTAGACGTATAGTCACTCATCGGAGTTAGACGTGTAGTCTAATATATGTAAAGAATTAGACTCAAGTCTAATGAATACACGGAATTAGACGTAAGTCTAATAGAATTAGACGTAGAGTCTAACTCATCGGAGTTAGACGTGTAGTCTAATAGATGTAAAGAATTAGATGGATGGTCTAATGAATACACGGAATTAGACGTAAGTCTAATAGAATTAGACGTACAGTCTAACTCATCGGAGTTAGACGTGTAGTCTAATATACTTGTAATTAGACGGGTAGTCTAATTGATGTGAAAGTTAGACGTAAGTCTAACTCCTTTAGATAAGTCTGAGGTAGAACTGGAATTAGACGTGTCAGTCTAACTCAGTGGAGTTAGACGTGCCAGTCTAATGGTTATTGAATAATTAGACGTGTGGTCTAATTAATGAAAGTTAGACGTGAGTCTAACTCCTTCAAACAAGTCTGATATAGAACCGGAATTAGACGTGTAGTCTAACTCTGTGGAGTTAGACGTACCAGTCTAATGGTTATTGAAAAATTAGACGTGTGGTCTAATTAATGAAAGTTAGACGTGACTATAACTCCTTCAGACAAGTCTGAGGTAGAACCGGAATTAGACGTACCAGTCTAACTTAGTGGAGTTAGACGTGCTAGTCTAATGGTTATTGAATAATTAGACGTGTGGTCTAATTAATGAATGTTAGACGTGAGTCAAACTCCTTTAGACAAGTCTGAGGTAGAACCGGAATTAGACGTGCCAGTCTAACTTAGTGGAGTTAGACGTGCCAGTCTAATGGTTATTGTAATTAGACGCGAGTCTAGTTCTATTAAACCAGGCGGTCTAATAGACATTTTTCTATTAGAAGGAGATGACTTATTTCATTAGACTGATTTTCACAATCCGTCTAACTGAAATATGTCTAATTCTCAGATTAAGCAGTACGCTAGAATCTAGCATTTCTCCTACCCACGTGCTATAGCTGTACTCTACTCCTGCTCCACTTTTTAGTAAAGATTAGTACAACAGCTATATGCATCCAATCAAGGAATGCCACGTAAGAGAATTTTCCTCACATTACCCGTTTTGCAGCTACATCCTTGATGGAATATTCGGCGCACTACCAGTTATGTACGGCCACGATCCTTGTGCTCAGAACCTGCTGTGTACAATGGAGGCTTTCCAATGGAAGAGTGCCACGTATCATTTTTGAAGATTCGACCGTTAGCTCCTGCTTAGTATTTAATCAATCCTAAGGACAACGGACAATAGGTCTTACAAGCAAGCGAATACGAACGAACAAGCAATCTGATTTTGCAGAGAGAGAAACTACTCAATCATCTTGCTTACTGAACTTATTCTATGAAGCATCTTTCTGATTGTACTGTGTGTGAATCGAGAGAGAGAGCTAGAATCAAAACACCTTTAGCTGAGTGATATTCTTCATCTTGTAATTGAATAGAAAGTGTTCTGTTCAATAGTGAGCTAAGTGTGTGTGTAAACTGTATTTGATTCTTATCATCTTATAGTGAATCCTTCCGGTGGTTGGAAGAAGGGGTGACGTAGGAGAGTTTCTCCGAACATCCATAAACAAACTGTTGTGTTCTTCATTTCTGTCATCTTTTCATATTTCATCTTGTGCTTCAAACCCAAGTAAACAATTTCTCCATGAATCTGTTTCAATTTTTTACACAAGTTTGCGTAGAATAGAAAGCGAATTAAATCCCAAACAGGATTTCTTTCAAACTGTTTTTCATAAGCCTTCATCCTTAGCCAGACCCCCGTCTCTATCGATAAAGCCAATCCTATCAAACCTCCATTATGCTTATCCCCCACTACGCGGTATTAAATCATTCTCACTATAGAAGTTGTCGACCATCAGCCTTTGTACCATTCTTTTATGCATGTTGGCCCTTTTCTTTCATACAGGAATCTCACTTCATTCATGTTGCCCACAAAAATAATTGGTAAGTCCAAAAGACTAGCCACGTTCGTCATCTCTAGGGACGGATAGAGTTAGGGTTGAGGTGGGCTTAAGCCCACCCTAGCTGATTTATAATTTTTTTTATATACATACAATTTAGATACAATTTAAAGGAAGGCGGTTGACTATATATATATATATATATATATATATATATATATATATATATATATATATATAATGATGCTTAATTTTTAAAGTGTCCGGATTGCTGGGTCGAGAGCTATAGTTAATTTGGATATATATGTGAGCGTAATAGATACTTGGGTCGGATTGTGGGTTAACCCGCCCATAAACTTAAAACGGTTAAAAATAAAATTAAAAATGATATATGTATGTTTCGAACTTACACCTAACAAAACAAGTACAACCCTTTAAACAACTAGGATAACAACACTCTATATTTTAAATTCAACACCAAATTTCATGAACGCGGAACATTTTAAAAATATAAGTTCAACTTTTTAACTAACTAATCTCTCTCTATATATATAATGATGCTTAATTTTTAAAATATCCGGATTGTTGGGTCGATAATTGTGATTAATTTGGATATATATGTGAGAGTAAATGGATACTTGGGTCGGATTATGAGTTGACCCTCACATAAACTTAAAAAAGTTAAAAATAAAATAAAAAATGTTATATGTATGTTTCGAACTTGCAACCTAACAAAACAAGTACAACCCTTTAACCAACTAGGTTAATAATAATACTTTATATTTTAAATTAAACACCAAATTGATGAACGCGGTGGTTCATACATAATTTTTAATCGGTCATAATTCTTTTTTGACTCTGCGCTATAGATTTCACTATTATTAATGAGCAATAATGGAAGAATTTTTTCTTATTAATAGATATAGGGGACATAATTCAAAGGGATATAGTAAGTCTCGTCTGAGCTACTTTAATGGTAGTATTTACATTTTTCTTTTCATTCGTAGTATGGGGAAGAAGTGAACTTTAAAATTCAAACTACTTGAGTTGAGGAATCAAACTATATCAATTGTTTTAGAGATCATTCTACAATGTGAGAGTAAATAGATACTTGAGTCGGATTGTTGGTTGACCCTCCCATAAACTTAAAACGGTTAAAAATAAAATAAAAAATACTATCACATTTTTACCGTAATATTTTTTCATGTTTTTTATATTATTATTCGTGCAAATGCACGGGATACATGCTAGTTATATAGATATGTATTAATGTAAAAAAACACTTATTTTCTCATTCCATTCACAATTTCACATTAACTAAAGAACCCTAACCTTATATCTCATTAGTCTTATAATTGTTTGCCGTAATAACTTTTATCTCTATATTAGTACTTGATAATTATTTTCCTTAAAGTGAAACATATTTATTATCAAGACTTGTTGCTAAATGCGACGACTATCATATTAATGCAAGTTATCAAAAATAAATTCTTAAAAATAATGCTTATATAAATTGAAGTGTGCGAAATGCAATTTAAATAATACAAGAGAATGTAACTAAATAAGAATATAGACACAATGAAGGTGATCAGGTGAACCATAAACTTAGGTTTGTCCTCAAATTGGCCTTTTATACTCTTCTTTGTTTTTATGTGTTTGAGAATTTTTCAAAGATTCTTCCAATGATACATAATCTCTAAAACCATTCACATTCTTTATTACTCCAATTATCACACCTCTAAGGAGAAATAACATCATAGACACATGTAACTCGTCTTCTTCCTCTTCATCACAAAGAGAAGGTCTTTTGGATGAACTTCTTCTCATTTATTTCCTTATTGAAAACAAGCGAAGAATGCAAGGAAACCTTAATACCATTTGAACTCGTTCCTATCCCTTTGATAGGGAGAACATAAAAGCTTTTCCTCAACTTCTCACTTAACTCTTCCATTTCCAACAATCATTTGACATCATATCTCCTATAATTATCGTCCCATTCCCTAGTTATACATTTGGGAAATTAGAGAATTCATCCCATTAAAATAATTCATCTATTGACAACTAAGACATTTCTTAATGAATCATCCACTTCATGAGCCCTAAATTTTGCGATAATGACATTCTGCACAAAAATCTCTTCAAAATCTTCACAACCATTTTCCATTAAACCATTATTGAACATTTTCAAGTCAATGGCAATAAATCATATATTTTAAATTAGTCTTTTGATCTTATACCATGCCAACAAGCACCTACAACTATTTTTCTCGCTGTGACCCCAAAAAACTTTTTCTACATAGCTTTCAATTTCTCCGTCACTTCACTGGGAGCAACTCTACTTAAAGGCATGTAGACAAAGTTTAACTAATCTAGACTTCTAATTTGTTTACCCCTTATCCCCGGAGGACGGTTGCCTTCAAAGATCTCTTTCTATTGATTCTCGATTCATCTTTTTCTGCTTGTATGATTTCATTGAGTGGCTTTTATTTCTTCCTTTTCTTACTTCCTCTTCTGGGTTTGAAAAATCTCTTCTCTTCTAAATTGGGTTTCCTTCCAATCAATGAAAACAGGTAATCTCTATGAAAAAGTTTTTGAAATTTGATTATCGTAAGGCAAAGAACTAAGATCATGAGCATATCTTTTTATGCATTGAATAATATGTTGTATTACTCCTTGTTGTTACAAATTTTACAAATAAATGAAAGATCTGCATTAATGAGGAAAAGGACAGATTTGCATGATAAGAAAAACAAAATATTTGCAATAATGAGGAAAATAGAATATTTGCAATAAATTTCATTAATTTAGAAAATTAAGAGTTTTTTATTTAGTATAAATAAAGTGTACGTTGCTCTCATTAGATAAGAAAAATAAGAGAGAGATAACAACTCTTGTAATTGTTTTTTAAGATATTAAAGATTTTATAGAAATTTCTCCAAGTTATTTGAGTGATTCTCTTCTTGGGTCGACGATAGTGAGTTTCTCGATCAATATGTTGGTCGACTCACATCCATATCAGTCAGGTACTCAAGCCTTGGAGAAACACTAAATGATGTTGCGATAGTAAAGAAGCTCTTCGACACCGTGCCAGAATGGTTTATCAGTGTGGTAGCCGACGTCGAGCAGTTTTACAACCTCGAGACGTTAACATTAGAGGAAGTTGTTGGAAGGCTGAAGGTCTTCGAGGAGCGCACGCGCAAGAAAAACACAAGCTTTAGAGGAAACGAAGGACATGTGCTACTCACTCAAGATGAGTGGAAGGAATCGTTGGAAGAGGACGAGGAAATCTCGTTGAACCAGTGGAAAAAGGATTTCACAGATAGTGTGACTCGTGGTCAAGGAGGTAGAACCCGAGGTAGATGACAAGGGAGAGGAGGCCGAGGAGCACCGTCTCGGAAAGACAAAGAAGGTGGCTTAGGTGGTCGAGGATCTCTTTGAGACAAGAGTCACATTCGCTGTTTTAATTGCAACGAGATGGGACATTACTCAAGACAATGTCGAGCAAAGAAGAACGGGGTATCACACCTTACACACCTAGACAACGTCGAACCAACATTTCTTATGGTAATCTCGGAGGAGATTTCGCCAATCAATGTTGTCATGTTGAATGAAATGAAGCTGACTCCAGAAATTTTAGAAGCTAAGAACAATGAGACATCAAGAGATACTTAGTTCTTGGACAACGGCGCTAGCAATCACATGACTGGCGATAAAGAGAAGTTTTTTGAATTAGACGAGGTAGTCACTAGAAAGGTGAAGTTCGAAGATGGTTACACTGTACAATTTTGTGGAAAAGATTATATCATGTTCGAATGCAAAAATAGCGACTAGTGGCTTTTCGAGGGAGTTTTTTCATTCCTTCTTTAAAAGGTAATCTAGTGAGTCTTGGGCAACTTACCGAGACAGGTCAGAGGGTGGTAATGGACGGAGAAGAGTTTGAAAGCTTCACTAAGAACCCTTCATGCCTTTTCATGAAAGTGAGACGAACTCATAATTGACTATATCAAATTTTCTTGAAATTAGCAAAATCGATTTGCCTTTTAGCTAATCTTGAAGATCCATCATGAATATGGCATGCTCGTCTCGGTCATGTTATCTTCCAAGCACTAAAGTCCCTCATAAATAAAGGAATGGCTGCTGGTGTTCCAAAAATTTCTCCTCCAAAATAACATTGGTGAACATGCCTAGTTTCAAAACAAATGAGACAACCTTTTACACTAGAAGCCAAGTTTTGAGCAAAAAAACCACTCGAATTGTTGCACATTGACTTATGTGGGCCAATCACGCCATCAACCCCAGGAGGAAGTCGATACTTCATACTGATTGTTGATGATAATTCCATGTGGATGTGGCTCCATATGTTAAAAGCAAAGGACGAAGCATGTCTTCGTTTAAGAAGACGAAGCAATTGGTCGAAAATGTGACCGAACTTCGAATCAAAGTCCTTCGTTCGGATAAAGAAGGTGAATTCTTCTCGAGGGAATTTGCAGAGATGTGTGAAGAAACAAGGATAGAGAGACAATTCACCGCACCGTACTCTCCTCAACAAAATGGTATGGTGGAGAGGCGTAATCAAATAGTGATGGCCATGGCAATGTCGTTGCTCAAAAGCATGGTAGTCCTGAGCAAGTATTGAGGGGAGGCAGTTCGTCATGCAATCGATCTTCTCAACCGGGTTTCAACCAAAGTTGTTCGAGACAAAACTCCATTTGAGATGTGGACTAAAATGAAGTCACACATAGCGCACCTTTGTGTTTTTGGGTGTACTGCGCACGCCAAGGTGACCACTCCCCATCTAAAAAAGTTATACGAAAGAAGTCAGTCGTTTTTCTATTTAGGTGTCAAAGAAGGAAGTAAGGCACACATGTTGCTCGAACAACAAAATGTCAAGATCCATGTGAGTCGTGACGTTGTGTACGAAGAAAGTGTAGCATGGGATTGGCAAATGAAAAGAGTGATCAACCCTTCAAATTTTATGAAGAGGTTAATCACGAGCATGTTTGAATTCGAACAATCCCATTTGAGAGTGGATCGACAAGAGGACCGTCTACTTCAGAAATATTTCAAGAGGTTGTCTTTAATCCTCCACAACTCGAGCAAGTGACTGAACAAACAGGCCAAGGCGATGGTTTACCCACTCCATGGTCAGGTGGACACGTTGGGAGTTATGAAGGACATGTTCGATACAAGAACATGACCGATATCTTGGAAGAAGCACCTTGGGTGACACTTGATTTTGAAGACTTGATGTTAGCATAAACGGAGGAACCTTCTTGCTACAATGAAGCGACTGGACAACCACAATGGGAAGAAGCAATGACTAAAGAAATTGAAGCCATCGAGAAGAATGAGACATGGTCTCTCGTCCCATTGCCAGTCGGATACAAGGTAATTGGACTCAAATGGGTATTTAAGCTCAAGAAAAACTCAGATAGTGAGGTGATCTAGTACAAAGCTCATTTAGTTACAAAGGGATATGTGCAACGACAAGGCATTGACTTCGAAAAAACCTTCGCTTCAATCGCTCGAATGGACACAATTCGAGTCATTCTTGCATTGGCAGCCAATTGTGATTATAAAATATATCATATCGATGTAAAGTCAACTTTTCTCATTGTAGAATTGGAAAAAGAAGTGTATGTAACTCAACCAGAAGGATTCAAAGCCACAGGGAAGGAGAATATGGTACATAAATTTAAAAAAAGGCATTGTATGGCGTAAGGCAAACTCCTCGTGCATGGAATCTAAAGTTGGACAAAAGTTTGAAGCTAATGTGCTTCGAAAAGTGTACACAGAAGCAAGCGGTGTACACAAGAGACAACACTAATACCCAAATTATTGTTGGTATTTACGTGGATGATCTTATTTTAACAGGTAAAGATCCAAAGGGTGTCAAACTTTTCAAGAAGAAGATAATGGGGGAGTTAGAGATGAGTGATCTTGGATTGCTTTCATACTACCTTGGAATCGAGGTAGATCAGTTCGAAGAAGGTGTCTCGATCAAGAAGACAACATATGCCAAAAATATGTTGAACCAATTTGGAATTCTTGATTGTAACTCAACAATGGCACCAATGGAGCATATGGCTCAACTCTACAAGGATCCAGAAGGACAACCGATAGATGCAATTGAATATCGAAGAGTCATTGGTTGTTTGCGCTATCTCCTTAATACAAGGCCAGATCTTTCTTAAGTTGTTGGTGTTGTCAGTAGATTCATAGAGAGGACAACTAAGATACAACACAAGGCAATGAAGCATGTGCTTCGATACCTTCAAGGCAATATAAACTTAGACTTAATGTTTCAAAAAGGAGGTGGTGATGAGGAAATAATGGGTTACTCTGATAGTGATCTCGCAGATGACCGGAAAAGTACGTGGGCATGGTGTTTTATATTAACGATAGTCTTGTTTCGTGGAACTCCCTGAAACAGAAGACAATGGAATTATCCTCATGTGAAGCAGAGTTCATGGCTACAACAGCGGCAGCGTGTTAAGCACTTTGGTTGAAATCATTGTTGTTTAAACTAAGTGGTTCGAAACCTAAGGTAGTGAAGTTCTACGTCGACAACAAGTCTACACTTGCACTCATGAAAAACCCAATTTTTCATGGTCGTGGCAAACACATCGACACGAAATATCATTTCATTCAAGAGTGTGTTGAAGAAAGTCAAATCAAAGTAGAGTTTGTTCGAACTGATGAACAGAAGGCCGACATACTTACAAAGGCTTTACCAGCATCAAAAATGGTGATGATGCGACACATGATCGGTGTTCGTGATCTCGATCCACGCCAGGACTAAGGGGAAGAATGTTGTATTACTCTTGGTTGTTACAACTTTTACAAATAAATGGAAGATTTGTATTAATGAGGAAAATGACAGATTTGTAATGATTATGAAAACAAAATATTTCAATGATGAGAAAAATAGAATATTTGCAATAAATTTAATTACATTAGAAAATTAAGTGTTTTTTTATTTAGTAAAAATAAAGTTTAGTAAAAATAAAGTGTACGTTGCTCTCATTAGATAAGAAAAATAAGAGAGAGATAACAACTCTTGTAATTGTTTTTTAAGATATTAAAAAATTTATAGAAATATTTCCAAGTTTTGTGAGTGATTCTCTTCCTGGGACAACATAATAACCCAGTAAAGAAATGGGGTCATTTAGATAGACAAATTAATAATAGAAATGTTAGACCTGTTAATGATCATGGAAATTCAATTGGGATAATTGGAGGTGCTTCTTTTACTTCAACATTGAGTTTCTTAAAGAAACTAGGTGAATTAAGTGATGATGGAGATGGTTTGCCATTTGTTCTTTCATCCGATCTTTTACTTAGTAAGGAATTGTTAGCTTTGGAGAGGTATTCATCGTTTGTAAGAAGAGGAGAAGATCGGCCATAGTTCTTGAAACTTTGAGGCAGAAAAGGGTATTTTTGATTTTTTTTAATTGTAATGCCTCATGTATCGAATTCTTGGCATGAAAATGTGTCGGTCGGGTGTTCGGTTCTTTTCTTAATATGGCTGAGTGTGTGGCCATGGAGTTAAAGGCAGCCGAATTAAACCACTTGAAGCTGGTCATCCTCTTAAAATTGGATTACTTGGAACAGATTCAACATTAAGAATTGGAGTTTATCAGGACAAACTTCAAAAACAAGTAAGTTTCAATTTTATTCTTTATTTTAAAAATAGTTTATGTATAAATAAAAGATGACATAGAATATGACAACTAACATGACATTAAAAAAAATATATTGAATTAGTTAAGTATTTAAAAAATAAAATGTGGAACAAGCGAAATAAAAATATATAAATTTTTATGTATTTTGTAAGTTAATTTGATAAAATTTGAAGTGAGTAATATAATCTTTAGAGAATATATTTAAAAGACTGTTTTACCCTTATATAATATAAATTGATTAATTTTCATTGTTAAAATTAATTTTTAGATACCCTTATTTAATTTAGAGTTAAAATTCTCTATAGTAATTTTTTTTTTTAAAAAGATTTTTTTTTGTTTTCGATTCTTACTCCAAACATGATAAATCATTACCTGAAAAAAAAAATAATTTGACTAATTAAGCATTCATAACATATAATATATGGAATGAAGCTATATTTTATAAACTCATTTTTATATTAAGTGATAAGTTGTGTTATCAAAATATTGAATATAGGTTATTAATTGTTTATTTTTATTAAGTTCATACGATAATTTATTTAAAATCAGATTAAAAAATTAGAGTTGGTAAGCTTACAATACATATTGAGGAATATAGTAAAAACATTTCAAATACAACTTTAATTTTGAAAATCAAACAAATTATGTCATGTTAAAATAGTCTTTTAATTATTTAAAATTTAGATATTTTAATTGGTTTATTCATAATTTATATTTTGTGTATTCAACATTTAACTTTTAATTTTATTAAAGCTTACTCTTCAATTTGAATTCACTTTGTGATGATTTTATTCTTGGATTTGGATGTATTTGTGAAGGGGTTTGAGATTGTCCTCCCTGATAAAGCAACCACATAGCGTATAATGATTCCTCCTCTTAAGAAGAAACGATATAGAGGGAGCGCAAAATATGTTAAGAATAGCAATGAGAATTCTTCTTGTTAGAGCGGTTAGTATGGTTGTTCTAACTTCCGATGATATTCACGAGCTTTTGTCCGTTGATGATCCTCTCCTTAAAAAATGCGTTGACCCCATGGAGTCGCTGGCTAGGGCAACGATTAAATGGGCAAACTCGACTGGTGCTGAGAGCTTATGAAAAAGTGAATCAATTCATGTGGTGGTGGTGAATGATGATCCATTGTATTATTATGGGTTTCAATATATATATTGTTAGGTCAAATTATTTTGATCAACGTTATTTTAATGGTGTATGAGTAAAACTTTGATTAAGAATGAAGATAAGCCGTCTAATCGCTTTTGTGAAGATGCATCAAAATATGCTAAGTTAGACTTAGTTTGGAACATGCTAATTAGACGCGCTGCTAGTTAGACGTACAGTCTAACAGATACGTAGTTAGACGTGCAATCTAACAGATACGTAGTTAGACGTGTAGTCTAACAGACACGTAGTTCGACGTGCAGTCTAACAAACACGTATTTAGACATGCAGTGTAACAGACACGTAGTTAGACGTGCAGTGTAACAGACACGTAGTTAGACGTGCAGTTTAACAGACACGTAGTTAGACGTCCAGTCTAACAGACACGTAGTTAGACGTGCAGTCTAACAGACACGTAGTTAGACGTGCAGTCTAACAGACACGTAGTTAGACGTGCAGTGTAACAGACACGTAGTTAGACATGCAGTCTAACTCCATTAGACTTGGTGGTCTAATCTTGTTATTAGACGTAAGGCGTCTAACTTCCTTAGACTTGGCAGTCTAATGGAGCACGTCTAATGCCTCGCTTCAGTAGTTTCTTGAAGTTAGCATTCGTCTAGCCACGATCAATTAGCTGTATGCTACTCCTGCTCCACTCATCCTTGCAGTCCAGTACGACAGCTATTTGTACCCAATGAAAGAATACCACGTACGCGAATATTCCTCCACTACTTGTTCAGTAAGAGACAGTTTCAGAAGAATATTCGGCATATTACTTGTTCGGTACGGCCACGATCCTTGTGCATAGAGCCTGTTGTAGTACTATGGAGGCTTTCCAATGGGTGTTCGCCACGTTTCAATGCAGAAGATTCGACTGTTGATACCTGTCTTCTATTTAAAGATCCTTAAGAACAACGGACGAGTGGCAAGTTTTTGGCACTATCTTACGAATTACTTGCTTACTGATCTAATACATCATCTTCAAGAGAGAGATAGAATCAAAACATTGTCTAGCTGAGTATTACTCTTAAACATATTGTAAGTTGAACAGAATCTATTATGTTCAATAGTTATCTAGCCAATAAAATTTATTTGATTCAAAGAAGTATAGTGAATCCTTCTGGTAGTTGGAAGAATGGGTGACGTAAGAGAGTTTGCTCTGAACATCCATAAACAAATTGTTGTGTTAATTACATTCTATTTTCTCTTTTCGAACTGGTTCTTAGCTTCAAACCTGAGCAAACGTTTCTGCACTTGAATCACTTGTTTGCAAGAGTTTGTAAAGAACAGAAAGTGACATTAATCCCTAACACTACAACAAAACCTACTTTCAACCACCCTTATATGCCAACGCATATTAAGCGTGGTTAAAAGTTAAAAGAAAAAAATACTTTTGCCAACCTTTATACATATATCTTTAATTTTTTTTATATATAAACTTTTTTAAAACATTATAATTTAACTATTCTAAATTTTAATATATTTTATATTTTATTTTTAAATTTATAAATATTTTATTTCACTATTTTAATTTTATAAATTAAATTTGACTTAAAATTTTAATAACATTAAAATTTAATTATTATTTTTTATTTAACATAATTTTTAAATTTTTTATATCATTATTAAAAAAAATTATTAACATCTGTCTTTTAATTAATTATTATTTTAATTTAATTTAATAAAAAATAAAAAATAATATAAACTAAAAATAAATTAATTAAACATTATATTATATTTAAAAACAAAGATTGAAGTTATATTTTTTTTTAAAATTAAAAATTTCTTTTCTCTAAACAACAAGCCCAAGCCCAAACCTAATTAATTTTCTTAGAACATATCCATTCATTTTCTAACCTAATCATCGACTTTCCCCAATCTCTCTTTTTTAGGCATTTTCTTCCTTCTATCTCTAGAGCAGATCTTCATCATCATCTATATCATGAAACGACAAAGCAGATCTTCATCATCATCTATATCATCATCGTTTTCTATTCCTGATATGCCTTCCTCGTGGAGCTACTTCACTAGGTAATCACTTACGACTCCTCCATCATGTGGACGTCGCAATCAACGCACAGAACGAAAAGAACAACTGAAAGAGAACGTTTCATTGAAGTTTGGACACAATAATATTCTACCGATAGATAAACATCACTTTTTTTTATCTTCTTCGGTTGAGAGTACGATCGGAGAAAATCGATTCAAAGAAATCTCGTCAGTATGTATCGATCTTTCACTTTTGTTTAATTTCTTCTAATTGTTTCACTCTTGTTTATATTCTTTTAATTGTTTCATGATCCACGTTTGATTGATAGTGATTTCTTCTAATTGTATTTGTTTTATGAAATCCATAGCTGCTCGATTGTACATGGGTCATTACTTATAAAATACTGTTTGGAGCTTCGTGATTGAAGCAGAATTTTGAATATCTTGTTTGTTTCTATCCTATGGGAGGCTTTTTGCACATAAGGTAAGCGGGTAGGTGATAACTGTTGCTCTCTTTATCCTTAAAACTCAATTTTTTTTATTTATGTTCAAAAGAATAACATAGAACAGACCAAGTCATTTATGTCTAGCTTAAAAACTGAGAATCTATAGTTCTTAAACTAATACTCAGTTCGACCCAATTCATTAACATGTGTTTTTTGCTGCTGAGTGTTCTTTGCGTAGACACTAAAGATGTAAGATTAGTTAAAAGGAAGAAAAGTGATACATTTGGCATGAGTTATCTATCATGGTCGAAGATTGAAGTGTCCCACCACCACCCCCAACATAGAAACTTATAGTCATTATTGATTTATTTTTTCTTCATCATCTACAGGGAAAGGTACCACTTATAACTATAAGTGGACTTCATCATGCACTGTTTCATGTTATTATACAGTGCAGTTATACAATTGGAGTTACAGAACTCAGGGTATTTTAATTATAAACACAAACTAACCAAATTTGTATTATATTGCAAAAGGAATGAACTTATATAAATTGTTTTTATGTTCAAGATCCGTAGTTGGAAAAATTGGGAATCGGAGACTACATCCCCTCCCCTGACTTTGATTTTTCCACCGGTAGGATTATTATTATTATTATTATTATTATTATCATTATAGGAATTTTGATTAAACGTTTGAAATTTACATTTTTTTTTCTTTGCGGGTATGTGTAGATCTTTCACGATTCAGGCTTACCTACGAGACATCACTTGTTCGAGCTCATACTAATTTCTGCAGTCGGAGTCCATTCTTCTTCTATATTGTAAGACATATTTATTATATCTCTTATTGGTTTGGCTGGTCCATTGATAACAATATGTTGAGGGATGCTTCTTTCGATAATTTTTCAAATCAGTTATTAAGTCTGACTATTTAAAGTTGTGAAATGGTTTCTTAAGTGTAAGTGTTTCTTCTATAGATTGAAATTCATTGAGAGAGGATGATGATGATCTTCACTTGTTCTACTGGTGCAGGTTCATATCCAAACGTCATTGGAGGATGATTTCAAAACAGTCGTAGGAATAAGGTTATTATCTAAACAAATATGACTTTTTTAGATTAAAAAATACGTATTTTGCTGAAAATTGTATTGTTTTTAATATTAACAGTCCTGTCTTGTGGGCGTCATTTGTGATCTTCTTGCTCCTGAACATTAATGATGAGACATTGTTCTGGGAATAGCTATGACTTTTCTTTCCAACATGAATTATGAACTCATAAAAATCTTCTTTCAGGATGACATATATTGTTTTGGGGATCATTGATTCATGTAGTGGTAAGGATTAAGGAATCTCTTTTTAAGAACTTGTCTTGTTTATGAATTTAGATGTAATTTGTGGACTATACTGTAATTTTCAGATAATCTTGGTGGTTGGAAAAGAGCTTCAAGTTAATATGATAAAAATGGCAATGGAAATCACCAAAGACATTGCATACGGCAAAGAAGAATTTTGAGTTAGCCATGGAGGTTGACAATTCAAATACACAAGCTAGATACTTTTTTTTTTTTATCAAAGTTACATTTTAAATATCATACACCTGGGGGCATGTGTAGCTGTGTAAGTGATAACAAACTCTAAACTTTGTATCTTTTTTCCTTTTTTATATTTTAAGGGATAACAATTGCATTCCCCTTTTTAGTTGATTATTAACTCCTCTTCTAGTAAATTGTTTCTTTTGACATGGTTATATCAAATAACTGGGTAGTTTGTCTACTTTAAACAGAGGGGCTGCTTTATTGGTTGAAGTTGCAGCATGAGTGATCCAGATGCACAATATGAACTAGGTTCTATGCTTAGAGTTGATGTAATTTTTTTATTCCTTGTTATTTTTAATTGTTCTAAAGATCATAAATATGTTCTTATGAAAGTTCTCTTTGTGTTGGAACAAAATAAATATGTTCAGTTGGGTCATCAAGCATTCTATTTGGAGAAGGTTGTTAATAAGGTACATTTTTTTCATGCAAAGTACGAATTTATTATTTTGTTTGGAGAAGTCATACAAAAATTTTCATATAAAGTTTTCTATAAAATCAATATGACAAGGAATATCTTATATGTTTATTATTATCAATAATATCTTATATGTTTATTATTTTGTTTGTTTTTTATACTAAGACCCAGTATGACAGTTTTATACTTTTATGTTTGAGTTTTAATATTATAAAAGGAAAATTAATTCTCTATATTTGGTTTTTCTTTTGACAGTATAGATGACTGGATGAAGTATTGTTGTTGGAACTTATTCTAAGTTATATTTTTGGATTTAATCCATTCCAGGTTTGTCTTGCCTATCTTTGTTTGATTGTTGATTGATTGAATGTTTCTATTTAACATATATGATATCTTAGAGATAATTGTTTATAGAAATATTTGTTAGTGATAGATATGTGCACCAAACATCCTTATTAATCATGATTATCAAAGAAAATCAACAATTATTATTGTTGATCTTTATATAATTAATAATATTATATATTAGTGACTTAAAGTAGATTCACTAAGGTATTCTACTTTAAATAGTTTATACCTTATGTCTCATGATCTTTATTGGTTATTTCAAGTCTATATTTTGCATATGAATTGTCTCATAGAATTTGAAAACATCTTTAAACTAGATATTTTATTTCCAAGGCTATTATTTTGCCAATTCGACATTGGAAATACTCTTTTTTTTGTCTAGATTTATATAGATAAACTATTGATGACACTTCTTTGGATTGAAATTATAAAATGTTGAGTTATTTGGTGAATATACTTAACATTTATTAGTATTTTGGTTGATAAATTAATTGATGAGAAATAGGTAAAAGTTTTTGGATTAGTTAAAGATTATTCAAATGACACAAATCGATTAGTCATTGTTAAACTGAAAAACTTATTTATGTTTTTGTCATAATCTAGATACAAAGCTAGA
Source organism: Impatiens glandulifera (assembly GCF_907164915.1). Taxonomy (NCBI): domain Eukaryota; kingdom Viridiplantae; phylum Streptophyta; class Magnoliopsida; order Ericales; family Balsaminaceae; genus Impatiens; species Impatiens glandulifera. The sequence goes on from NW_025919138.1 coordinate 789,735, forward strand.
TATAAAATGTATTCTTAAATTGGGTTATATAGAATTTTAGGTCATGTATATCACTCATTTAGGGCATGTGAAACATAATCCAATGTATATTCATATTTGGTTAAAATGGTGTTTTCAAATCGGTATATTGACCTTCAAGAATTCTATAAGTTTATTCTTGAAATTTTGTAATGAATAATTTTAATATCTAGATTCCAATAATTGAAGATCAGTTCATTTCCCTTTTAGCGGTTTAATTGTGAAGAATGAATGATACATGTGTTATATGCTCGTCTTCGTCTTTGAGCTGTCAATTGCATGAAGAAGCAATCAGTTTTGTTTTTCAAATTTTGTGTCGATTTAATTTACATTAATATACCATTTTTCTTTTTTTAAGAACCTTTTTCACATAATAATAATAGCAGATTTGGTCCAAGAAGAAGATGAAGTGGATGAAACCTATTCATTTCCAGTTCTTTATTGCTGCATTTTTTTGTTTGAAATATATTTAATGTTTTGAGAATTTATGTTAATTTTTTTATTATTAAAAATGTCAATAATGATTATGCAATTATTTTTAGATGCCTTTTTCGATGAATAATTAAAATTAAAAATGAAAATGAAAATTAGAATAAAATTGTTAAAATAAATTAAAAATAAAAATCGTTTTTCAAAATTATAGACTTCTGGCGACGCTTAAATTGATTTTACAACGCTTAAATAAGCGTCGTTATAACAAGCGCCCACCCTGCTTATGGCGACGCAAAATAAGTGTCGGTGATATTTTTGGCGGCGCATTTAAGGGTTGGCAGAAGTCTTTTTAAGCGTCGCCGTAGATCTATTTTGTTGTAGTGTAACAAGATTTCTATCAAACCGTTTGTCAGAAGTTGTCATCAATAGTGAGACCCCGTCTCAATTGATTACACCAATCCTATCATATATATATATATATATATATAATATTTTAGTGAAGAAAGTATTTAAGTCTCAAAACCTTTTTTCTATGTTTAAATAAAGTTTACGTAATCAAAATAAAATCTAACTAATAGAATTGTAGAATTGCAGTGAGAATTTTAACAAAATTATTGTTCAAAAATTGATCCAATCTTTAATAATGAAGACTATATGATAAGAGTTTTAAATAAAGAATTTATATCTATTGGACACGTTATATCAAGCGCTCGTGTCCATTTGTAATTATTTGAGTTCTTTCATTGTCATGCATTCCTCGTTTTCATAGCATATTAGTTTTTCGGTTTTTTTTAGAGATGAAACTATCTCAATTTTATTCACTTATTTACAAATATTCTAGTAAGTCAACAACAAACCAAGATTAAAAGAATAATAAAAAATCAAACTATCATTAATAAAGACAAAAACTAAAGATCAAAACGAAAACCTCAAATACTCTTATCTTGCAATTACACCCGCAAAATAGTAAAATGTCATATAATTTCAATCTTTGCATTGCGAATCCTGTGAACTAGGGAGTCAGAGTTGTCGACTATTTTCGTTTAAAATCATTCTTGTGTATTGAAAAGGGCATTAATGTATTACGGATGAAGACCTCCATCTCCTAAAATATTTATATATATTTATTTAATTGAGCAATTTTGATAAGGTGTGGCATGTATCAACTTATCATCTCTCGCAAGAAAAGAAAGCATTAATTCATAATGAAAACTCCAGAATAAGAAATGATCACAAATTTTTTTGCAATCAAAACGAGTTAAATATTGCACCATTATATATCAACAAACATTGAATTAAAAAATTGTGGAAGGTAAATCCATATTAGCCAAAATGGACAAATACTCCATATTTTTAAGAACGCAAATAAACCAACAAAAAAACATGACCCTATTTAAAAAAGAAAGATTTTGAAACTAAATCTTTGTTTGAACTAAAGGATCTTGTAGAATTTCATGAGAATTTTAACAAAAATATGGTTCCAAATTGATTAGATCAATAATAATCAAGACTAGAAGAACACAATCTTGAATAAAATAATTTATATCACACTTATATCTAGATCTCTAGATACACAAAAATAATTTTTTGCTTCATTTTTGGAAATGTGAATCCATATTTATTTGAGTTTTTTCATTTCCATGCAACTCATTTTATCAAATATTAGTTTTCTGTTTGTTGTAGAGATGAAACTATCTCAATTTTATTCATTTTTTTCCCAAATATTCTAGTAAGTCAAACAACAAACCAAGATTTTAAGAACAATAAAAAAAACTAAATTTTCATTAATAAAGACAAAAACTAAAGATCAAAACGAAAACCCCAAGTACTCTTATCTTGCAATTACACCCACAAAATAGTAAAATGTCATTCATTTCCAATATTTGCATTGCATCTCCTATGAACTAGTGAGTTGGAATCGTCGCCTATTTTTGTTTAAAATCATTCTTATATATTGAAAAAAGCATCCAAACATGTATTACAGATGAAGACCTTAATCTTGTAAAATATTTATATATGTATATTTATTTATTTATTTGAGCAATTTTGATAAGGTGTGTGTATCAACTTATCGGTCACCCGCAAGAAAAACAAGCATTAATTCATAACGGAACCTCTAGAATATGAAATGATCATAGAAGATTTAGAAAAATATTTCATATTTTTAAGAACAAAAATAAATCAACTAAAAATGACCCTATTTGGAAAAGCAACATTTTGAAACTTAATCTTTGTTTGAACTAAACGAATTGTAGAATTTCATTAGAGAGAATTTGAAAAAAAATATTGTTCAAAAAATTGATTCGATCGACTAAAAGACCAGAATTTTTTGTTTGATTTCAATTGATGATTTGAATGATTCTTAAGCAATTAAGTTTTTTGGAACGTTCATTTATATACATAAAACTGGAAAACAGGAAAGAAGGAAAAAAAATACAGGGGTTAAACTCTTTTAAGTTAAAAGTAGTCCATCAATTGGAAATGCCATTTAATCAATTAAGTTACTTATGAATTTTGGAAATGTATGAAATATTTGATCTTGTGCAATTAACAGAATAGCACAGAAAGACTTTTGCCACTGGAAGAATGACCAAAGTAATTGGTTGGTATCATTAGCATCCACACATCACTGTGCTTCCTTTACAGGTTGGTACGTATAAACTAATTGTTAAATATTTTGTAAAATAAATCTGTATTTGTTAGGATCGGGGACGCCCTTGGAGGACCGGGGGTGATTTCCGGTTTTGGTAAGGGTGGCCGCTTACAGCAACACACAACACTTTGGTGATAGTCCGGTTAGAGACTAAAACCGCTCTTAACACTACACAAACCGTTACAAACTTCTTGAACCGAGTTCAAGTGCGGAAGTAGTTTGTTTCGGCTTGAAGCAACACACAAGACTTTGGTGATAGTCCGGTTAGAGACTAAAACCGCTCTTAACACTACACAAACCGTTACAAACTTCTTGAACCGAGTTCAAGTGCGGAAGTAGTTTGTTTCGGCTTGAAGCAACACACAAGACTTTGGATGATATTTGTAAGTGATCGGCTAGAGAAGATAGATGGACCGGTTTGGTTAAGGATTATGTTTAGGTTGGTAATAGTTCGGTTTTTAGAGTGAGTAAGCTGGAAATAAAGAAAATAACACGAGACAAGATTTTTTATGGATGTTCGGAGCAAACCCTCCTACGTCACCCCTTCTTCTCAGGTTATGAGAAGGATCTCCACTAACTCTTTAGAGTTACAATTACACTTCCGGTCGAGCCCAACTTCGCTACTCGCCGGTTACACCAAACTCACACTTTGATGTAATACAACAACTCAACAAAAACAACACACAAACAAGCTTCCGGTTTTAGGCAAACCGGTTTTAGAATATAAGACTTTATCTCTCTAGAATTTAATGCTTTGATGATTTCTTTTCGTAATCCGTCACTTGCATTTAATGAAGACGATCCGTCTTCCTTTTATAGCTGAAAGGACACAACGGTCATATTTTTCTCTCTCCTGGTAATGATCAAGAGGCTTGCACGCCTTCCCTCTTGGATAGATCAATTTGGACACATGGCAGACATGCACTTTAACCGGTTTGCATGTTGGACACATGGCAGACATGCGCTTAGCCGGTTTTCATTTTGAACACATGGCAGCTCTTAGCCGGCTGCCTGACAGCTACCTGCTGCCTGGAGATTGCTTCTGGATTTGGACAAGCATGCCTGACAGCTACCTGCTGCCTGGAGATTGCTTCTGGATTTGGACAAGCATGCCTGACAGCTACCTGCTGCCTGAAGATTGCTTCTGGATTTGGACAAGCATGCAGCATTTAATCAACCGGAACCGGAACATTGAATGACTGAGCGGCTGCATTTAATCAACCGGAACATTTATGACCGAGCGGCTGCAGTTAATCAACCGGAGCATTTATGACTGGGCGGTTGCACTTAATCAGCCGGAGCATTTATGACTGGGCGGTTGCACTTAATCAGCCGGCACTTAATCAACCGGAGCATTTATGACTGGGCGGTTGCACTTAATCAACCGGAGCATTTATGACTGGGCGGTTGCACTTAAGTGTCGGTTGACCAATCCGGTTTGACTGAACTTTACTGACCGGTTCCGGACTCCTTGACTGAACTCCGGTTGACCAACCGGTTGACTGAACTTCTTGGACAAACCGGTTGCGGTTGCTTTTACTTCAAACCGAAGTCAAACAACCGGAACGGTATATATATACTTCCAACCGAATGGATTTTGCTCAATTTCCCTGAAACAGCAAAACTTTAAATATTATTTGCAGCCAGTGGGATTTGATCCATGGTCACCTGTGTGACAGGCAGAGGCATTTACCACTACGCTAAAACAGATTCTTGTTATATTTAAACCAGTTAATATATTTGATATAACTTAGCGGTTTAACATATATTTTTCATAAGTTATAACAATTATTTTCTAACCGGTTTAAAATTAATCTACTTAATTTTTCTATCAATTTCTCCCTTTTTGATTATTTAGAATAAATATTCAAAACTTGTAATGTATGGCCGGTTTAAAATTAATCTACTTAATTTTTCTATCAATTTCTCCCTTTTTGATTATTTAGAATAAATATTCAAAACTTGTAATGTGTGGCCGGTTTTTAAAAATCTTATATTTGTTTGGCCGGTTTTAAAGAACTTACACTTGTTTGGCCGGTTTTTGGAAAAACGGTTTCGTTTAAGAATTTTTTTTTTTTTTTTAAACAAATTTCCTTCAAATTCTGTAATCTAACAATTCTAAAATATTTCTAAGGGAAGAAAACTTAGACTCGAGAAGTGGCTTTGTGAGGATGTTAGCCACTTCATGCTTGTTCCCTTCAAATGATGTGTTCGTCAGCAGCCGTCTGTCCGGATGCCATGCTATCTCTTCCAAGCTTCTGTCTTGATTTACCTGCATTCATAGACAATAAAGAATCTGGTCCCCATTTTTCTTTGGGTCCGTGGTTTATTAATCCCTTAGGAATCCAGACTTTAATAAGTCGGATAACTTTCCCAGTTATGGTTCTAATTACTTTTCCGGTGCTTGGCTTGACATCTTTCTGTTGTCCTAAGAGTGCCTTATTTTGTGGGTGTGTATCGGTTTGTTTACCTGCTGGCCGGTTGGCTTTCCTTCTCTCAGGATGAAGCCATTTTTCCGAGTCAGTTGGACTTACATATTTTATTTCTTTTTCCGGTTTTAGATCACATTCTGCCTCGTTTTCAGTTGATGAACTCTTGACAAATCTTATGAAAGGAAGATTGTCTTTTGTGAGTTTCATCCCGTTGGAATGCTTGTGAGTGGCGGATTTGTTATAACCAATACCAAATTTACATTTGGGATGTCTTTGGTAATTAGACATCTGGCTTACCGCTTCACTAGATCTCTTCCAAGAAGCCGTGACATATTTAATTCTCTCATTTTCTTCGGTTACCGATTGGACTGTCTCCTTGAGCTTCTCATTCTCTAAGGATAGTCCAACCGGTTCGTAAGTCTCGGTTCCGCTTGGCTCACCAGCGGTACCACTTGACTTTCCGGTTTCATATTTTGTTTGGGTCGGTATTAAAACAGCCAATTTTTTGAACTCATCGACCATGTCGTTGAGTGCAATAACTAAGTCTTCTTTAGTAAATTCTTCAGAAGAGAAATCAAATACCTCAGATTCTTTCTCAGCCGCGAAGCATGCATCAACTTTATCATTGCCGTCGCTGGATGATGAGTCGTCTGAATCGCTATCGGCCCATTTGCTATTGATTTCATAAGCTATCAGAGCCTTATGATCTTTCCGGTTCTCCTTTATTTGGTCGCTGCCCTCACACAGTTGGATCAACTTCTCCCAAATTTCTTTAGCAGAGGAGCACAGTTTGATCTTACTAAACATGTTTTTGTCCAACGACTTGAACAAAATATTTTTGGCAACATTATCCAAGTTATTCATCTTCTTATCTTCCGTCGTCCATTTGTATCTTGGCTTATCAATCTTTATCGGACCATTGGTAATAACATACCACATGTCATCGTCTTGTGAGGCCAAATGCACTTCCATCCGTATCTTCCAATCAACATATTCTTCGATGCAGAACATGGGGGGCTCGTTGATGAAAGACATGATGGTATTCGGTTGCTTGAGTGTTAAGAACCTGGCTCTGATACCACTTGTTAGGATCGGGGACGCCCTTGGAGGACCGGGGGTGATTTCCGGTTTTGGTAAGGGTGGCCGCTTACAGCAACACACAACACTTTGGTGATAGTCCGGTTAGAGACTAAAACCGCTCTTAACACTACACAAACCGTTACAAACTTCTTGAACCGAGTTCAAGTGCGGAAGTAGTTTGTTTCGGCTTGAAGCAACACACAAGACTTTGGTGATAGTCCGGTTAGAGACTAAAACCGCTCTTAACACTACACAAACCGTTACAAACTTCTTGAACCGAGTTCAAGTGCGGAAGTAGTTTGTTTCGGCTTGAAGCAACACACAAGACTTTGGATGATATTTGTAAGTGATCGGCTAGAGAAGATAGATGGACCGGTTTGGTTAAGGATTATGTTTAGGTTGGTAATAGTTCGGTTTTTAGAGTGAGTAAGATGGAAATAAAGAAAATAACACGAGACAAGATTTTTTATGGATGTTCGGAGCAAACCCTCCTACGTCACCCCTTCTTCTCAGGTTATGAGAAGGATCTCCACTAACTCTTTAGAGTCACAATTACACTTCCGGTCGAGCCCAACTTCGCTACTCGCCGGTTACACCAAACTCACACTTTGATGTAATACAACAACTCAACAAAAACAACACACAAACAAGCTTCCGGTTTTAGGCAAACCGGTTTTAGAATATAAGACTTTATCTCTCTAGAATTTAATGCTTTGATGATTTCTTTTCGTAATCCGTCACTTGCATTTAATGAAGACGATCCGTCTTCCTTTTATAGCTGAAAGGACACAACGGTCATATTTTTCTCTCTCCTGGTAATGATCAAGAGGCTTGCACGCCTTCCCTCTTGGACAGATCAATTTGGACACATGGCAGACATGCACTTTAACCGGTTTGCATGTTGGACACATGGCAGACATGCGCTTAGCCGGTTTTCATTTTGAACACATGGCAGCTCTTAGCCGGCTGCCTGACAGCTACCTGCTGCCTGGAGATTGCTTCTGGATTTGGACAAGCATGCCTGACAGCTACCTGCTGCCTGGAGATTGCTTCTGGATTTGGACAAGCATGCCTGACAGCTACCTGCTGCCTGAAGATTGCTTCTGGATTTGGACAAGCATGCAGCATTTAATCAACCGGAACCGGAACATTGAATGACTGAGCGGCTGCATTTAATCAACCGGAACATTTATGACCGAGCGGCTGCAGTTAATCAACCGGAGCATTTATGACTGGGCGGTTGCACTTAATCAGCCGGAGCATTTATGACTGGGCGGTTGCACTTAATCAGCCGGCACTTAATCAACCGGAGCATTTATGACTGGGCGGTTGCACTTAATCAACCGGAGCATTTATGACTGGGCGGTTGCACTTAAGTGTCGGTTGACCAATCCGGTTTGACTGAACTTTACTGACCGGTTCCGGACTCCTTGACTGAACTCCGGTTGACCAACCGGTTGACTGAACTTCTTGGACAAACCGGTTGCGGTTGCTTTTACTTCAAACCGAAGTCAAACAACCGGAATGGTATATATATACTTCCAACCGAATGGATTTTGCTCAATTTCCCTGAAACAACAAAACTTTAAATATTATTTGCAGCCAGTGGGATTTGATCCATGGTCACCTGTGTGACAGGCAGAAGCATTTACCACTACGCTACAACAGATTCTTGTTATATTTAAACCAGTTAATATATTTGATATAACTTAGCGGTTTAACATATATTTTTCATAAGTTATAACAATTATTTTCTAACCGGTTTAAAATTAATCTACTTAATTTTTCTATCAATTTCTCCCTTTTTGATTATTTAGAATAAATATTCAAAACTTGTAATGTATGGCCGGTTTAAAATTAATCTACTTAATTTTTCTATCAATTTCTCCCTTTTTGATTATTTAGAATAAATATTCAAAACTTGTAATGTGTGGCCGGTTTTTAAAAATCTTATATTTGTTTGGCCGGTTTTAAAGAACTTACACTTGTTTGGCCGGTTTTTGGAAAAACGGTTTCGTTTAAGAATTTTTTTTTTTTTTTTTTTTTAAACAAATTTCCTTCAAATTCTGTAATCTAACAATTCTAAAATATTTCTAAGGGAAGAAAACTTAGACTCGAGAAGTGGCTTTGTGAGGATGTTAGCCACTTCATGCTTGTTCCCTTCAAATGATGTGTTCGTCAGCAGCCGTCTGTCCGGATGCCATGCTATCTCTTCCAAGCTTCTGTCTTGATTTACCTGCATTCATAGACAATAAAGAATCTGGTCCCCATTTTTCTTTGGGTCCGTGGTTTATTAATTCCTTAGGAATCCAGACTTTAATAAGTCGGATAACTTTCCCAGTTATGGTTCTAATTACTTTTCCGGTGCTTGGCTTGACATCTTTCTGTTGTCCTAAGAGTGCCTTATTTTGTGGGTGTGTATCGGTTTGTTTACCTGCTGGCCGGTTGGCTTTCCTTCTCTCAGGATGAAGCCATTTTTCCGAGTCAGTTGGACTTACATATTTTATTTCTTTTTCCGGTTTTAGATCACATTCTGCCTCGTTTTCAGTTGATGAACTCTTGACAAATCTTATGAAAGGAAGATTGTCTTTTGTGAGTTTCATCCCGTTGGAATGCTTGTGAGTGGCGGATTTGTTATAACCAATACCAAATTTACATTTGGGATGTCTTTGGTAATTAGACATCTGGCTTACCGCTTCACTAGATCTCTTCCAAGAAGCCGTGACATATTTAATTCTCTCATTTTCTTCGGTTACCGATTGGACTGTCTCCTTGAGCTTCTCATTCTCTAAGGATAGTCCAACCGGTTCGTAAGTCTCGGTTCCGCTTGGCTCACCAGCGGTACCACTTGACTTTCCGGTTTCATATTTTGTTTGGGTCGGTATTAAAACAGCCAATTTTTTGAACTCATCGACCATGTCGTTGAGTGCAATAACTAAGTCTTCTTTAGTAAATTCTTCAGAAGAGAAATCAAATACCTCAGATTCTTTCTCAGCCGCGAAGCATGCATCAACTTTATCATTGCCGTCGCTGGATGATGAGTCGTCTGAATCGCTATCGGCCCATTTGCTATTGATTTCATAAGCTATCAGAGCCTTATGATCTTTCCGGTTCTCCTTTATTTGGTCGCTGCCCTCACACAGTTGGATCAACTTCTCCCAAATTTCTTTAGCAGAGGAGCACAATTTGATCTTACTAAACATGTTTTTGTCCAACGACTTGAACAAAATATTTTTGGCAACATTATCCAAGTTATTCATCTTCTTATCTTCCGTCGTCCATTTGTATCTTGGCTTATCAATCTTTATCGGACCATTGGTAATAACATACCACATGTCATCGTCTTGTGAGGCCAAATGCACTTCCATCCGTATCTTCCAATCAACATATTCTTCGATGCAGAACATGGGGGGCTCGTTGATGAAAGACATGATGGTATTCGGTTGCTTGAGTGTTAAGAACCTGGCTCTGATACCACTTGTTAGGATCGGGGACGCCCTTGGAGGACCGGGGGTGATTTCCGGTTTTGGTAAGGGTGGCCGCTTACAGCAACACACAACACTTTGGTGATAGTCCGGTTAGAGACTAAAACCGCTCTTAACACTACACAAACCGTTACAAACTTCTTGAACCGAGTTCAAGTGCGGAAGTAGTTTGTTTCGGCTTGAAGCAACACACAAGACTTTGGTGATAGTCCGGTTAGAGACTAAAACCGCTCTTAACACTACACAAACCGTTACAAACTTCTTGAACCGAGTTCAAGTGCGGAAGTAGTTTGTTTCGGCTTGAAGCAACACACAAGACTTTGGATGATATTTGTAAGTGATCGGCTAGAGAAGATAGATGGACCGGTTTGGTTAAGGATTATGTTTAGGTTGGTAATAGTTCGGTTTTTAGAGTGAGTAAGCTGGAAATAAAGAAAATAACACGAGACAAGATTTTTTATGGATGTTCGGAGCAAACCCTCCTACGTCACCCCTTCTTCTCAGGTTATGAGAAGGATCTCCACTAACTCTTTAGAGTTACAATTACACTTCCGGTCGAGCCCAACTTCGCTACTCGCCGGTTACACCAAACTCACACTTTGATGTAATACAACAACTCAACAAAAACAACACACAAACAAGCTTCCGGTTTTAGGCAAACCGGTTTTAGAATATAAGACTTTATCTCTCTAGAATTTAATGCTTTGATGATTTCTTTTCGTAATCCGTCACTTGCATTTAATGAAGACGATCCGTCTTCCTTTTATAGCTGAAAGGACACAACGGTCATATTTTTCTCTCTCCTGGTAATGATCAAGAGGCTTGCACGCCTTCCCTCTTGGACAGATCAATTTGGACACATGGCAGACATGCACTTTAACCGGTTTGCATGTTGGACACATGGCAGACATGCGCTTAGCCGGTTTTCATTTTGAACACATGGCAGCTCTTAGCCGGCTGCCTGACAGCTACCTGCTGCCTGGAGATTGCTTCTGGATTTGGACAAGCATGCAGCATTTAATCAACCGGAACCGGAACATTGAATGACTGAGCGGCTGCATTTAATCAACCGGAACATTTATGACCGAGCGGCTGCAGTTAATCAACCGGAGCATTTATGACTAGGCGGTTGCACTTAATCAGCCGGAGCATTTATGACTGGGCGGTTGCACTTAATCAGCCGGCACTTAATCAACCGGAGCATTTATGACTGGGCGGTTGCACTTAATCAACCGGAGCATTTATGACTGGGCGGTTGCACTTAAGTGTCGGTTGACCAATCCGGTTTGACTGAACTTTACTGACCGGTTCCGGACTCCTTGACTGAACTCCGGTTGACCAACCGGTTGACTGAACTTCTTGGACAAACCGGTTGCGGTTGCTTTTACTTCAAACCGAAGTCAAACAACTGGAACGGTATATATATACTTCCAACCGAATGGATTTTGCTCAATTTCCCTGAAACAGCAAAACTTTAAATATTATTTGCAGCCAGTGGGATTTGATCCCTGGTCACCTGTGTGACAGGCAGAGGCATTTACCACTACGCTACAACAGATTCTTGTTATATTTAAACCAGTTAATATATTTGATATAACTTAGCGGTTTAACATATATTTTTCATAAGTTATAACAATTATTTTCTAACCGGTTTAAAATTAATCTACTTAATTTTTCTATCAATTTCTCCCTTTTTGATTATTTAGAATAAATATTCAAAACTTGTAATGTATGGCCGGTTTAAAATTAATCTACTTAATTTTTCTATCAGTATTTGCTAGAGACTGATGGGAACAATTCATGTCTAAATCATTTTAATTTCATACTATATTGAAAGGATTATTATTTTATTATGTTTTAAATTATTAGAACTTGAGATTACTATAAATCCTAAATGGATATCAATATGAGATCCTTACATTTTAAGAATTGGTTGTTATGAGATCTTTACATTTTAAGAATTGGTTGTCGTCACCCTATAAGATAACATATTATAGAATGTGAGTACATGTAAACTAATTGTTAAATATTTTGTCGTTTATGTAAATATCTACTTGCTATAGACTGATGGGTATTAATCCTGTCTAATTCATTTTACTTTCTTATTTCATCAAAAGTATTATTATTATTTTATTATGTTTTAAATTATTAAAACTTGAAATGAACTACAAATCCTCTCCATAAATGGATATAATATGAGATCCCTAAATTTTAGGAATTAGTTGTCGTCACCTTATAAGATACCATACTATAGAATGTGAGTACGGATATTTTTTCGTTTATCTAAATCTGTACCTGATATAGACTAATCTATATATATATATATATAAAATGATGCTTAATTTTTAAAGTGTCGGAATTGTCGGGTCGAGAGATGTGCTTAATTTGGATATATGTGAGAGTAAATTGATATTTGGGTCGGATTGTGGGTTGACCTGCCATAAAAATTTTACTGTAATATTTTTTTTCACGGTTTTTTATATTGATACATGCTAGTGGGTCCTAATAATATCTAATTCATTTTACTTTCTTACTTCATCAAAAATATTATTATCTTATTATGTTTTAAATGGGAAGTTCGACGATTCTTTGTAGTATTTTTGGTCTGTTTGTCGCATCAATGAGCGACAAGATCTTGATGGTGATGATGCTCGACTCTCTGACAGTGAGTTGACGACGACGAGTTTCTTTTGATAAGACGTCGAGTATATTAATGGGTGATAATCTTCAACCGATCTGTAACACAAGGAAATCAGTCTTCTAATGGATGGTTTTACAAAATATGACAAAATTTCTTTTTATTATTTTTGTTCTCTTTAATAAAAATAATCTAGGAAACTGACATTTCCTTGTCTTTTAGATTTGATGAAGGTTATCATTTATAAACATACTCTGATGTCTTTTCGAAGGAAATTCGACATCACCATCTCACCCTCTGATAGTCTAACATTACCATCAAGATCATGTCGCACTAGACATTGATGTTGCATAGACCTCTCCTACTACATAAAATCGTATTATTTGGGCACTAGAGTTGGTTTATATTTTCAGTATTTATTTCAGTAGCTAAACAAATTGAGAAGTTCGACGATTCTTTGTAGTATTTTTGGTTTGTTTGTCGGATTAATGAGAGACAAGATCTTGATGGTGATGATGCTCGACTCTCTGACAGTAAGTTGACGACGACGAGTTTCTTTTGATAAGACGTCGGGGTATATTTATGGGTGATAATCTTCAACTGATCTGTAACACAAGGATATCAGTCTTCTAATGGATGATTTTACAAAATATGACAAAATTTCTTTTGATTATTTTTCTTCTCTTTAACAAGAATAATCTAGAAAATGTCATTTCCTTATCTTTTAGAATTGATGAAGGTTATCATTCATAAACATACTCTGATATATTCTCGAAAGAAATTCGACATCACCATCTCACCCTCTGATAGTCTAGCATTACCATCAAGATCCTGTCGCACTAGACATTGATGTTGCATAGAATTCTCCTACTACATAAAATTGTATTATTTGGGCCTTAAAGTTTGTTTATATTTTCAGTATTTATTTCAGTAGCTAAACAAATTGAGAAGTTCGACTATTCTTTGTAGTATGTTTGGTCTATTTGTCGCATCAATGAGAGACAAGATCTTGATGGTGATGATGCTCGACTCTCTGACAGTGAGTTGACGACGACGAGTTTCCTTTAATAAGACGTCGGGTATGTTTATGGGTGATAATTTTCAACTGATCTTTAACACAAGGAAATTAGTCTTCCAATGGATGGTTTCCTAAAAAATATGACAAAATCTCTTGATTATTTTTTCTTCTCTTTATTAAGAGGAATAATTTAGAAAACTGACATTTCCTTATTTTTAATTTGATGAAGGTTATAATTTATAAATATACTCTAATGTCTTCTCGAAGGAAATTTGACATCACCATCTCACCCTGTAAGGTCAAGATCCTGTTGCACTAGACATTGATGTTTCACAAAACTCACTTACTACAAAAAAACGTATGTTTTGGGCCCTAGAGTTTGTTTATATTTTTTCCATTATTTATTTCAGTAGCTAAACAATATAGGAAGTTTATCGATTCTTTGTAGTATGTTTGATCTTGATGGTGATGATGCTTGACTCTCAGACAGTGAGTTGACGACGACAAGTTTTTTTTGATAAGACGTCAGAGTATGTTTATGGGTGATAATCTTCAACTGATTAGTAACACAAGAAAATCAGTCTTGTAAGGGATGGTTTCCAAAAAATTGTGACAAAAATTATTTTGATTATTTTTTCTTCTTTTTAATAAGAAGAATAATTTAGAAAATTTAGAAAACTGACATTTCTTATTTTATTATATTTAAGGAAGGTTATCATTTATAAACATACTCTGATGTCTTCTCGAAGAAAATTCGACATCACCATCTCACCCTCTAATAGTCTAACGTTACCATCAAGAATCTGTCGCACTAGACATTGATGCTGCACAGAACTCACCTACTACATAAATCGTATGTTTTGGACCCTAGAGTTTGTTTCTATTTTTAGTATTTATTTCAGTAGCTAAACAAAATTTGTACTTGCTAGAGACATATGAGTACTAATCATGTCTAAATCATTTTAATTTCTTACACTATCAAAAATATTATTATCTTATTATGTATTAAATTATTAGAACTTGAGATGAAGTATAAATCCTCTGAGATCCCTAAATTTTAGGAATTAGTTATCATCACCTTATAAGATACCATATTATAGAATGTGAATAATTATCTGATTTTATATTGTAAAAATGGAATCACATAGTCAAACTAAACTTTGGCTATTCATCATGATTATCATTTATTGAATAGTATACTTTTTATTAATATTAAAGAACTTATTATCTGTTAATTTATTTTGAATGAAAAAAAATGATATTTAAGAGCATGTTTTT
The DNA here is from genome assembly GCF_907164915.1 of Impatiens glandulifera. Taxonomy (NCBI): domain Eukaryota; kingdom Viridiplantae; phylum Streptophyta; class Magnoliopsida; order Ericales; family Balsaminaceae; genus Impatiens; species Impatiens glandulifera. The sequence goes on from NW_025919138.1 coordinate 804,769, forward strand.
TTGTGAGGTCACTGCGTTGAATTGAATGTTACTTTATTAAGTATAATACTTACTAATGAACTTTATATCAATGAACTTTATATCAGTATTATATGACTTAATTATGTCACTTGTGTGTAAAATTTCTATCTTTTTAAAATGTAAGATATAAAGATGACATGTAAATTATGTTTAGTTAATTACATGTCATATGAATTTGAAGGCTGTTTCAATTATTCGTGAGGGAAGGGTGGATTTAGTTGCGTCAATTTTAAGGATATATAAAAAACCTCGTACAAGTTCAGGGCTATTACAAGTTACTTGTCAAGAACTTTTTCCAAATATCTCATCTCACAAACTCCATCTCTAAATTGTGATGGACAGGGACAGATCTAGAAACTAAATTTGGGGTGGACTTAAAATGATGTATATATATATTATATTATATTATAAAGTTTAAATAATTAAAATTTTTAATTAAATCAATTTCAATACAAAGTGTCAAACAAATAAGAGAGACATCTTTCATTTTATTGCGAACTTTTAATTGTTTTATTGCTAAAATAAATAAATAATACATTTTGTTGAAGAAATTTTAATGAGTAAGAAAAAAAAAATTTACTCATCTATAGCAAATATGATAGAATTATTCTTAAAAAAAGGTAAATTATACACAAAAACTAGTTTAAACAACATTTAGATTAAGTTAATAATTTTAAATAAACTCTTATATATATCATTCAAAGTTTAGTTCTCTACCCAGCTAATGATAACGTCTAAATTAATATTTTTTAATAAAATAAAGTAAATCAAAATCATTAAACATACCATGATAGATGATAGGTGATGTGCATGGATTGAACGACGACAAGTATGAGATGTTTCAATCAAAATATTGTTATCTTCTAAAAATTGTGAAAATTTATTATTCTTTCTGAATCAAGTTATTTGATACGAATAGAAGTTTTCTATAATACTTAAAGTAATAAAAAATAGATGATAATAATAAAATAAAATAAACTCTAATACTCTTAAATTTATAAATAAGAAGGCTAAATATTTTATAATAGTAATAAATAATTATTATTTTTTCTCAAACATATAAAGTTTTTATAAAAATAAAATTATTTACCTCTTCATTTACCACCTAGAACTTCATTTATATAAAAATAAAAATTATTCATACTATTTATTCATAAATATCATCTTAACCAATTTAAAAAAATCTTAATTACTTTATATTATATTTGAATAAACATTCAACTTTTCAGAAATACTTTAACTTTGTTAAGAAATTTATACTTAATATATATTAAGAGAAAATAAGTAAAGAAAATATTTTGATTATAAAATTTTCAAGAATAAAATAAAAAAATAGTAAATTATATTTTGTCAAAGAGAGTGGTGTACATGAGATATAATACAAAGTTAGGTAGACAGTCTTCTTATGAGATTTCTTCACTTTCTTTTTAGCCCACCTCAGCTCACAAGTAAATACGTCCCTGGGGATGGAGTTTTAGTTACAGATGAGGTGGAAGACGGGAGGAAACATATCAATTTGCAATAGGCTTGTAATAGACAATTCTATTAGTCTATAAACACAGAATAAACAATTTCATTTGCATAATGAACCGAGTGGTTTGGCTTGCCAACACTAATACTGCAAAAATAATTGGAAATACATATTTTATTATGTTATGAACTTGGGAGGTGGAGATGTTGCATTATCACTATTTTCTTTGTTTTTATTTTTTTTATTAACTTCACATATTTGCAATAATGAGTTTCATTACTGGGTAAGATTGCTCATGACTATTTACATTTTTGCTTTATCTCAACATTTTTTTGAGTTAATAATTTGCTGTCTCATTTATGCAAATCATGTAAAATGTATTTTACTACCTTTTGTTGACTGCAGATGTTCGAACTCAAGCAATGTATCAGCTTCAAGACTATGGCTTCATTGGATGGATATTTTCTTGTTACAGTGAAGATGCACACAAGGTTTGTAGATTTGATGATTAATTTGTTGCCAAGTAATTGGCCAGAAGATTTTAGCATTCAGTTCTGGATTACATGTTAGTAATTATTCAGGTTGGAAGAATCCAGGATATTGCTTTTCAGTCCTTGGATAGCAAGCAAAGTCAAATGTTGAGAGCAGTTTCAGTTTCTCAGCAAACAAAGAGGTGGTCATCGACCTTGAATTATCCTTGAGTTCTTTAGAAAATGTGTCAACTAGACTTGGCTCTGGAAAGGAAGAAAGTCTTGAAGAAGATACTGGTGATTCGAAAGCTGCCAGACTATTTAAGGTAAATTCATATTTCTTAATTTCTTTTTGGCTAAATAAGAATTAGCTGATTTACAAAAGTACATCACCAATTTGAGTGACTTTGAAGACAATAACCATATCATAGATCGATGTCGAGACTCTCGTAGAGAGGTGTCGTGGAGTGTTTGCAAAGAGGCTGTCGGTAGATTAACAATAGTCAATGTTACAAAGTTGACCTTAGACTAAATTGGGATGTTAATTTTTATATAACTGCTCAAAAACAGGCTTGAATCTTCAAAAGTTATGAGCTCGAAGTAAACTGGGCTTTAATGACCTTTGGAGAAAGGGAATGATTGAGTTTTTTAGGTTTATTTTTCTTCTCTTCTTTTCTCTATTTTTTAAATAGTCAAAATAAAAGCATACTAAAAATACTCCAACAAATCTACTTTTTTGCAAAATTATGACAAAATTTATTTTGATTATTTTTTCTTATTTTTAATAAGAAGAATAATCTAGAACACTAGCATTTTCTTGTCTTTTAAATTTGATGAAAGTTATCATTCATGAACAAAGTATGATGTCTTATCCAAGGAAACTCGACATCACCATCTCACCCTCTGATAGTCTAGCATTATCATCAAGATATTGTCACACTAGACATTAATGCTGCATGGACCTTACCTACTACATAAAATCGTATGTTTTGGGCCCTAGAGTTTTTATTTTTTATATATATTTTTAGTATTTATTTAATTAACTAAATAAAATGGAAATATTTTTTTTTCTATAAAGACCATTATTACTTAAATTCAAACAAGTCAATTTTTTAGCATTACTTTTTTTCAAGACAACTTTTCAACATTTAAAATTTTACATTACCTCCTCAGAATATCTACTGTCTTACAGTGCGGACTATGTCAATCTAACATACGCTGCTATATAGAAATTCTATGAAACTCTCGTTTGGTGATTATCATTAAATCTACTAATTTAG
>NW_025919138.1:808510-814073 GCF_907164915.1 Impatiens glandulifera
TCAAAAAAAACTTGTCGTCGTCAACTCACTGTCTGAGAGTCAAGCATCATCACCATCAAGATCAAACATACTACAAAGAATCGATAAACTTCCTATATTGTTTAGCTACTGAAATAAATAATGGAAAAAATATAAACAAACTCTAGGGCCCAAACATACGTTTTTTTGTAGTAAGTGAGTTTTGTGAAACATCAATGTCTAGTGCAACAGGATCTTGACCTTACAGGGTGAGATGGTGATGTCAAATTTCCTTCGAGAAGACATTAGAGTATATTTATAAATTATAACCTTCATCAAATTAAAAATAAGGAAATGTCAGTTTTCTAAATTATTCCTCTTAATAAGAGAAGAAAAAATAATCAAGAGATTTGTCATATTTTTTAGGAAACCATCCATTGGAAGACTAATTTCCTTGTGTTAAAGATCAGTTGAAAATTATCACCCATAAACATACCCGACGTCTTATTAAAGGAAACTCGTCGTCGTCAACTCACTGTCAGAGAGTCGAGCATCATCACCATCAAGATCTGTCTCTCATTGATGCGACAAATAGACCAAACATACTACAAAGAATAGTCGAACTTCTCAATTTGTTTAGCTACTGAAATAAATACTGAAAATATAAACAAACTTTAAGGCCCAAATAATACAATTTTATGTAGTAGGAGAATTCTATGCAACATCAATGTCTAGTGCGACAGGATCTTGATGGTAATGCTAGACTATCAGAGGGTGAGATGGTGATGTCGACTTTCTTTCTAGAATATATCGAGTATGTTTATGATGGATAACCTTCATCAATTCTAAAAGATAAGGAAATGACATTTCTAGATTATTCTTGTTAAGGAAGAAAAAATAATCAAAAGAAATTTTGTCATATTTTGTAAAATCATCCATTAGAAGACTGATATCCTTGTGTTACAGATCAGTTGAAGATTATCACCCATAAATATACCCCGCGTCTTATCAAAAGAAACTCGTCGTCGTCACTTACTGTCAGAGGTCGAGGCATCATCACCATCAAGATCTTGTCTCTCATTAATCCGACAAACAAACCAAAAATACTACAAAGAATCGTCGAACTTCTCAATTGTTTAGCTACTGAATAAATACTGAAAATATAAACCACTCTAGTGCCCAAATATACGATTTTATGTAGTAGGAGAGGTCTATGCAACATCATGTCTAGTGCGACATGATCTTGATGGTAATGTTTAGACTATCAGAGGGTGAGATGGTGATGTCGAATTTCCTTCGAAAAGACATCAGAGTATGTTTATACAATGATAACCTTCATCAAATCTAAAAGACAAGGAAATGTCAGTTTCCTAGATTATTTTTATTAAAGAGAACAAAAATAATAAAAAGAAATTTTGTCATATTTTGTAAAACCATCCATTAGAAGACTGATTTCCTTGTGTTACAGATCGGTTGAAGATTATCACCCATTAATATACTCGACGTCTTATCAAAAGAAACTCGTCGTCGTCAACTCACTGTCAGAGAGTCGAGCATCATCACCATCAAGATCTTGTCGCTCATTGATGCGACAAACAGACCAAAAATACTACAAAGAATCGTCGAACTTCCCATTTAAAACATAATAAGATAATAATATTTTTGATGAAGTAAGAAAGTAAAATGAATTAGATATTATTAGGACCCACTAGCATGTATCAATATAAAAAACCGTGAAAAAAAATATTACAGTAAAATTTTTATGGCAGGTCAACCCACAATCCGACCCAAATATCAATTTACTCTCACATATATCCAAATTAAGCACATCTCTCGACCCGACAATTCCGACACTTTAAAAATTAAGCATCATTTTATATATATATATATATAGATTAGTCTATATCAGGTACAGATTTAGATAAACGAAAAAATATCCGTACTCACATTCTATAGTATGGTATCTTATAAGGTGACGACAACTAATTCCTAAAATTTAGGGATCTCATATTATATCCATTTATGGAGAGGATTTGTAGTTCATTTCAAGTTTTAATAATTTAAAACATAATAAAATAATAATAATACTTTTGATGAAATAAGAAAGTAAAATGAATTAGACAGGATTAATACCCATCAGTCTATAGCAAGTAGATATTTACATAAACGACAAATATTTAACAATTAGTTTACATGTACTCACATTCTATAATATGTTATCTTATAGGGTGACGACAACCAATTCTTAAAATGTAAAGATCTCATAACAACCAATTCTTAAAATGTAAGGATCTCATATTGATATCCATTTAGGATTTATAGTAATCTCAAGTTCTAATAATTTAAAACATAATAAAATAATAATCCTTTCAATATAGTATGAAATTAAAATGATTTAGACATGAATTGTTCCCATCAGTCTCTAGCAAATACTGATAGAAAAATTAAGTAGATTAATTTTAAACCGGCCATACATTACAAGTTTTGAATATTTATTCTAAATAATCAAAAAGGGAGAAATTGATAGAAAAATTAAGTAGATTAATTTTAAACCGGTTAGAAAATAATTGTTATAACTTATGAAAAATATATGTTAAACCGCTAAGTTATATCAAATATATTAACTGGTTTAAATATAACAAGAATCTGTTGTAGCGTAGTGGTAAATGCCTCTGCCTGTCACACAGGTGACCAGGGATCAAATCCCACTGGCTGCAAATAATATTTAAAGTTTTGCTGTTTCAGGGAAATTGAGCAAAATCCATTCGGTTGGAAGTATATATATACCGTTCCAGTTGTTTGACTTCGGTTTGAAGTAAAAGCAACCGCAACCGGTTTGTCCAAGAAGTTCAGTCAACCGGTTGGTCAACCGGAGTTCAGTCAAGGAGTCCGGAACCGGTCAGTAAAGTTCAGTCAAACCGGATTGGTCAACCGACACTTAAGTGCAACCGCCCAGTCATAAATGCTCCGGTTGATTAAGTGCAACCGCCCAGTCATAAATGCTCCGGTTGATTAAGTGCCAGCTGATTAAGTGCAACCGCCCAGTCATAAATGCTCCGGCTGATTAAGTGCAACCGCCTAGTCATAAATGCTCCGGTTGATTAACTGCAGCCGCTCGGTCATAAATGTTCCGGTTGATTAAATGCAGCCGCTCAGTCATTCAATGTTCCGGTTCCGGTTGATTAAATGCTGCATGCTTGTCCAAATCCAGAAGCAATCTCCAGGCAGCAGGTAGCTGTCAGGCAGCCGGCTAAGAGCTGCCATGTGTTCAAAATGAAAACCGGCTAAGCGCATGTCTGCCATGTGTCCAACATGCAAACCGGTTAAAGTGCATGTCTGCCATGTGTCCAAATTGATCTGTCCAAGAGGGAAGGCGTGCAAGCCTCTTCATCATTACCAGGAGAGAGAAAAATATGACCGTTGTGTCCTTTCAGCTATAAAAGGAAGACGGATCGTCTTCATTAAATGCAAGTGACGGATTACGAAAAGAAATCATCAAAGCATTAAATTCTAGAGAGATAAAGTCTTATATTCTAAAACCGGTTTGCCTAAAACCGGAAGCTTGTTTGTGTGTTGTTTTTGTTGAGTTGTTGTATTACATCAAAGTGTGAGTTTGGTGTAACCGGCGAGTAGCGAAGTTGGGCTCGACCGGAAGTGTAATTGTAACTCTAAAGAGTTAGTGGAGATCCTTCTCATAACCTGAGAAGAAGGGGTGACGTAGGAGGGTTTGCTCCGAACATCCATAAAAAATCTTGTCTCGTGTTATTTTCTTTATTTCCAGCTTACTCACTCTAAAAACCGAACTATTACCAACCTAAACATAATCCTTAACCAAACCGGTCCATCTATCTTCTCTAGCCGATCACTTACAAATATCATCCAAAGTCTTGTGTGTTGCTTCAAGCCGAAACAAACTACTTCCGCACTTGAACTCGGTTCAAGAAGTTTGTAACGGTTTGTGTAGTGTTAAGAGCGGTTTTAGTCTCTAACCGGACTATCACCAAAGTCTTGTGTGTTGCTTCAAGCCGAAACAAACTACTTCCGCACTTGAACTCGGTTCAAGAAGTTTGTAACGGTTTGTGTAGTGTTAAGAGCGGTTTTAGTCTCTAACCGGACTATCACCAAAGTGTTGTGTGTTGCTGTAAGCGGCCACCCTTACCAAAACCGGAAATCACCCCCGGTCCTCCAAGGGCGTCCCCGATCCTAACAAGTGGTATCAGAGCCAAGTTCTTAACACTCAAGCAACCGAATACCATCATGTCTTTCATCAACGAGCCCCCCATGTTCTGCATCGAAGAATATGTTGATTGGAAGATACAGATGGAAGTGCATTTGGCCTCACAAGACGATGACATGTGGTATGTTATTACCAATGGTCCGATAAAGATTGATAAGCCAAGATACAAATGGACGACGGAAGATAAGAAGATGAATAACTTGGATAATGTTGCCAAAAATATTTTGTTCAAGTCGTTGGACAAAAACATGTTTAGTAAGATCAAATTGTGCTCCTCTGCTAAAGAAATTTGGGAGAAGTTGATCCAACTGTGTGAGGGCAGCGACCAAATAAAGGAGAACCGGAAAGATCATAAGGCTCTGATAGCTTATGAAATCAATAGCAAATGGGCCGATAGCGATTCAGACGACTCATCATCCAGCGACGGCAATGATAAAGTTGATGCATGCTTCGCGGCTGAGAAAGAATCTGAGGTATTTGATTTCTCTTCTGAAGAATTTACTAAAGAAGACTTAGTTATTGCACCCAACGACATGGTCGATGAGTTCAAAAAATTGGCTGTTTTAATACCGACCCAAACAAAATATGAAACCGGAAAGTCAAGTGGTACCGCTGGTGAGCCAAGCAGAACCGAGACTTACGAACCGGTTGGACTATCCTTAGAGAATGAGAAGCTCAAGGAGACAGTCCAATCGGTAACCGAAGAAAATGAGAGAATTAAATATGTCACGGCTTCTTGGAAGAGATCTAGTGAAGCGGTAAGCCAGATGTCTAATTACCAAAGACATCCCAAATGTAAATTTGGTATTGGTTATAACAAATCCGCCACTCACAAGCATTCCAACGGGATGAAACTCACAAAAGACAATCTTCCTTTCATAAGATTTGTCAAGAGTTCATCAACTGAAAACGAGGCAGAATGTGATCTAAAACCGGAAAAAGAAATAAAATATGTAAGTCCAACTGACTCGGAAAAATGGCTTCATCCTGAGAGAAGGAAAGCCAACCGGCCAGCAGGTAAACAAACCGATACACACCCACAAAATAAGGCACTCTTAGGACAACAGAAAGATGTCAAGCCAAGCACCGGAAAAGTAATTAGAACCATAACTGGGAAAGTTATCCGACTTATTAAAGTCTGGATTCCTAAGGAATTAATAAACCACGGACCCAAAGAAAAATGGGGACCAGATTCTTTATTGTCTATGAATGCAGGTAAATCAAGACAGAAGCTTGGAAGAGATAGCATGGCATCCGGACAGACGGCTGCTGACGAACACATCATTTGAAGGGAACAAGCATGAAGTGGCTAACATCCTCACAAAGCCACTTCTCGAGTCTAAGTTTTCTTCCCTTAGAATATTTTAG